>NW_022589725.1:37475324-37777985 GCF_004348235.1 Phoca vitulina
TTCTTCCCCTCCTGCTACATTCTTCTTCTTTTTTTCTTTCTTAACATGTATTGCATTATTTGTTTCAGAGGTACAGATCTGAGATTCAACAGTCTTGCACAGTTCACAGCGCTTACCAGAGCACATACCCTCCCCAGTGTCCATCACCCAGTCACCCCATCCCTCCCACCCCACCCCCCACTCCAGCAACCCTCAGTTTGTTTCCTGAGATTAAGAATTCCTCATATCAGTGAGGTCATATGATACATGTCTTTCTCTGTTTGACTTATTTCGCTCAGCATAATACCCTCCAGTTCCATCCACGTCGTTGCAAATGGCAAGATCTCATTCCTTTTGATGGCTGCATAATATTCCATTGTATATATATACCACCTCTTCTTTATCCATTCATCTGTTGATGGACATCTTGGCTCTTTCCACAGTTTGGCTATTGTGGACATTGCTGCTATAAACATCGGGATGCACGTACCCTTTCGGATCCCTACTTTTGTATCTTTGGGGTAAATACCCAGTAGTGCAATTGCTGGATCATATGGTAGCTCTATTTTCAACTTTCAAAGGCAGTTTTAAGAGCAAACAAAGCCCAGGCTCAGATGGGTCCTGGCCCCAGCTCTGAGGTCCCCGCCCAGCCCCACCCAGCCCCTAGGTTCCAGCCCTGCCCCAACCTGCCCCGGACAGGGTGAGCTTCCCTGTGCTCTCCTGAGTTCTCCAGTTACCACTGCAGATAGGAGTGGACCTGGTCAGTCTGTACTTGAGTTCAACAAACAAGAATGATATCAACCCGCCTGATTTATCCAACTGCATTTAGAGGCGTAATATGGTCTTTCCTGGCTTCTGGCCATACAGAAGGCATGTAAACCGCAGTTCTTCCCCTAAGAAGACTCGCAAGGAAATCTGGAGGCCCCGTGAACACACATCAGTTACTGAGCATCACAAAATGGCATGTAATTTACAGCAACCTTATGTATTTTAGATCAGAGGGGCTACGGGACTTCAGAGACATTCAGAATCCATGACCAAATAATTTAAAAAAACATAAAGGGCCCCCCAAGGAGCAGAGCAACCTTGCTTAAAGAACTCTGGCTCTCCCCTTATTGAAGACTTCAAAACAGAGGAAGTGTTGGGCTTGGAGGAGGAGGGGAAGTGTCTGAATTGACGTATGAAGAGTGAACACAGTACGGGGAATGGCTAGCGCGATCACCGAGTCACCTTTAACTGCAATTGTGACCACAGCTAAAAATCCCAACTCAAGGGTGAGATTAGCAAGCTCAGCTCCTTGGGCCACCGCTGAGCAGAGCACGATACCTAATAGATTTTCAAAGGCACCGTGTACTGAATGGTCAGTGTGCCCGAAGCTGCACCAAGCCCTCGCTCTACATTTACATCATGTCATCCTCAGAGCCGTGAGGTAAGCGCTATATGAAAGATGAGGAAACTGAGAATTTGAGAGGTTAAAGAACTTGCCCAGGGTCACAGAGCCAGGAAGTGAAGGAGCAACGTCTCCACCCACCTCTGAGCCACCCTGTCTCACAGGTCCTCTCATTTACCTGTTTCCTTCCCAGGAATGTCTTAGGAAAGGGCCCCAAGAGTTGTCTGTTCCTTCTGCACAGAGAAAGCCTTCCATTCCTCCAAAAACATTGTCTTGGCCCTATCTGGCTTCATGTCTCTTCTCTGTGGGCCTTAAACGAGCTGACAAGAGACAGTGGTGGGTGCAACCGCGAGGCCTGGCTGTTGGGTGCAGTCTGCCCCCGGACTGTGGGTGGCCGCAGACTGAGCACCCTGCGTCCTGGACTGGAGTGCCGAGTCACGGGGGAGTGGTCTGCCAGCTTCTCCTCATGGAGGGAAGACACGGCACTGGATCCCTGGGCCTCTGCTTTGCCAGGTTGGGTTGAGCATTCCCACGGCCTGGCCTCGCAAGCTTCTCTGTTAAAGGACAAGGCTCCTCCTTGAGAACTCTTACATTACCTCAGGTAAGGATTGCTAGCTTGACACCAGCATCTGGCAGGCTGTCTTCTCTGTTCCTTTCTTTTCTGTAGCCTGAAAATGCCCTGAAGAGCAGGCCGCTGTCAGGCAGCCTCCCTGCGGGCATGGCCTACGTGCACAGGTCCCGGGACTGCACAGAGGGACACGACTGTAGGTGGGGATGTGCCCTACGTGGCCCCGGGAGCTCAGGCTCAGGCGGCACAGCACTAACAAAGCAGGCCCCGGGGGTTCTTTTAAAACCAAAACGAAAATCAAAAACCCGGAAAAATGAGTTCCCACAGTGCCAGTTCCAATGGGCAGCTTGCGTGTCCATATGGCTCAGCCCCTGGCGGGTCTGACTGTATCATAAAGACCCATTTCAGTTGGTCTGTGGGAGAGCAGAGAGCTAAACACAGAGCAGTGTCTGAAGCACCACAGCCAGAGTGAGCCCTGGGCTCGCCTCCTGTCCCCTGCTGGGCTTTCCCCTGTCCCCACTGCCTGGGCTCACTTCCCCTTCCTTCCTCTTCATGGAGCCTCCTCCTGTCCCTCCTCCTCCTCCCCCTCCTCCTCCTCCTCCTCCTCCCACTCCTCCTCCTCCTCCTCCTCAGCTCTCACCTCCTAGAGGTCAGTGGCTTTTCTCCTGCCTCTTACACAGTCCCTGGCACGGAGTGGAGCTCCGCAAATGTTGGCTTAGTGAATGAAGGAATGTCCCAATGATACCAGAAAGGGATGACACGATGGTGTCCCAGACAGGCAGCGACTGGATGGAAGAAGGGAAACAGGAGGGGGTGGGGAAGGGAGGGGAGATTAACAGCAGCTGCAGAAAGCAACAGAAGGATTCACGTACATATCCCCAGTGTGATTCTCCCCAACTCTCAACAATAACTGGCGGGGACAGGGCTGGCACCTCCATCTTTTCTTTTACGTGAGTATCAGCACAATCCATATGGCTGCCCATCTGTCTGTGTATCTGTGTGTCTATCTATATATCTATGTATCTATCTGTCAAGAGTGTTTTGTGAGAGCATCTCTGGGAGTACAATATATGTACATGTGTGTGTCTCACACACACAAAGAGCTTAGAAAGTCATCTCCATTTTAGCAGTTCCCCCTCAAACATTTCAGTGCAAGGATTGTTGTAAACATGTCGTTTTTAGGATTTCTTGACAAGGAAATGACACTCAGTATCACCTTTAAATGAACACGCCACATTTAATAATCAGGAAAAATGACATTGAAAACCGTATAGCCCCTCCTTAGGGATCACCCTGAATTTAGCGATGAGAAAAGAGGCACTGAGAAAAATTCCCCCTGGACTCTCACTGATGAAATGGGTAGGATGAATTAGGACCTCTACTGGGGGCTAACTTCACATGTCCAGCAGTGATGGTGTTAAGAATTTTAAGTCATTTTCAATTCTAATTGCTACAGAAAAACATGTTGATTCCTGACTCCCAGAACTTGGAATTTAAATAGGCTTTGGGGGGAAGAAAAAGATGATAATGAGGCTCTAAGACATAATTGACCACATATGGTTAGGGCAATAGGCACTTACCACAGAACTTAACTGTATTTCTTATGTGAAAGCTCTTTTTTTTGCTATTTTTTGGCCTCAACTGTCTACCTTCATGATCAAAAGAAAGAAAATAGTAGGATAGAAAAGACATTTACGGTTTGTGTGTATGCATGTGTGTATGTGTTTGAGAGAGGCCCATCCTGGAGAACTTGGCCACTTCCCAACACAGGATATATAGCAGTTGCATTTTCTGTCACCTCAGCGTCTGAAATTCCTATTATGTTACTTTTACTGGGGACTACGAAATAACCTTTAAAGACCGAGATAAAAATTCACTATTGTAACCATTTAAAAATGCCCGATTCAGTGGGTTTATGTTATTCACAATTTTGTGCAACCACCATCCACATCTAATTCTAGAATATTTCTGTCATCTCACAAAGAAACCTTATACCTTCCAATTCCACTCTCCTCCTGCCCCTGGCAACCACTATCTAGCTCCTTGCTGTCTTGAGGGATTTGTCCATTCTGGGCATTTCATATAAATGGAATCATACAATATGTGGCCTTTTGTGTCTGGCTTCTTTCGCTTAGCATGTTTTCAAGGTTCATCCATGTTGGAGCATGTGTCAGGATTTCATCCCTATTTATGGCCAAATAATGCTTCATTATAGCACAATTTGTTTATCTACTCATCAGTTGATAAATATTCGGGTTGTCTCAACTTTTTGGTTATTACGGATAATGCTGGTAATAATATTCATGTACAAGTTTTGGTGTGAACGTATGTTTTTAATTCTTTCGGATATATATTTCAGAATGAAACTGCTGGGTCATATGGTAACTCTATGTTTAACTTTTTTGAGGAACTGCCAACTGTTTTCCATAGTCCCTGCACCATCTTACATTCATACCAGCAACGTATGAGAGTTTTAATTTCTACACATCATTGCCAATATTTTGTTTCTTCATTTTACCCATCCTAGTGGTAGGAAGTGGTAGCTCATAATTTTGATCTATTTTCCTAATGACTAATGACAAACATCTTTTCATGTGCTCTTGGCCATTTGTATATCTTCTTTAGAGAAATGTCTATTAAATTCTTTGCCCCTTTTTTGAGGTTAAGTTTTCTTTAAATTGTTGAGTTTTAAGAGTTTTTAAAAACATATTCTGGATAACAAACTCTTACTAGATATATGATTTACAAATATTATCTTCCATTCTGTAGGCTACCTTTCTACTTTCTTGATAATATTCTTTGAAGCACAAAAGTTTTAAATTTTGATGAGATCTAACTTAGCTATTTTTCCTTCTGTTGCTTGTGCTTTTCATGTCATATTTATGAAAAAAATTGCCTAATCCAAGGCCACAAAAATCATTTACACCTATGATTTCTTCAAATTCTTATAGTTTTGGCTCTAAAATTTAGGTCTTTAACCCATCGTGAGTTAATTTTTGTATATGGTGTGAGGTAAGGGTCTGACTTCATTCTTTCACATGTGGATATCTGGTTGTCCCAGCAACAACTGTTGACAAGACTCTTCTTTCCCCATTGAATGGACTTGATATCCTTGTCAAACATCACTTGATCATAAAATCATGGGTTTAATTTTGGACTCTCAATTCTATTCTATCAATCTATATGTCTATCCTTATGCCAGTACTATACTTTGTTGCTTTGTAGTGAGTTTTGAAATCAGAAAGTGTGGGGTGCCTGGATGGCTCAGTTGTTAAGTGTCTGCCTTTGGCTCAGGGTCCTGGGATCAAACCCTACATCGAGCCCCACATTGGGTTCCCTACTCGGCAGGAGACCTGCTTCTCCCTCTCCCATTCCCCCTGCTTGTGTTCCTACTCTCTCTATCTCTCTCTGTGTCAAATAAATAAATGAAATCTTAAAAAAAAAAAAAAAAGAAATCACAAAGTGTGATGTGAGTATTTCAATTTTGTTCTTCTCAAGATTTTTCCTGGCTTTGGAGGTCTCTTGCATTTGCATATGAATTTTAAGATCAGTTTGTTCTTTTCTGCAAAAACAGTGATTGGAACTTTGATAGAGATTGCACTGAATATGTAGATTAATTTGGGTAGCATTGCCATCTTGACGATATTAGCTCTTCTAATCCATGAACACCAAATGTCTTTACAGTTATTTAGGCCTTGAATTTCTTTCAACATTGTTTTGTAGTTCGCAGTGTATAAGTATTGCACTTCTTTAATTTTATTTCTAAGTATTTTATCCTTTTGATATTATTGTAAAAAAATACTTATTTTACTATATTAATCTTGTATCCTGCAACTTTGTTGACTTGTTTGTTAGTTATAATAGTTTTGTGTATGAATTGGAGAGGGGGTTCTTTAGGGCTTTATATACTGAAAATGATGTTATTAATGAATAGAGATAGTTTTTCTTCATCTCCTCCAATCTGGATGCCTTTTTTTTCTTGCCTAACTGCCTTATCTGACAGAGTACTTCCAGTACCTGTTGAACAGGAGCCATGATGGCAGACATCCTTGACTCGTTCCTGATCTTGGCTGGGGGGAAAGCTTTCAGTGTTTTACCATTACATGTGATGTTAGCTGTGGGTTTTCCATAGATATCCTTTTATATAGATTGAAGAAGTTTGCCTCTATCCCTAGTTTGTTGAGCATTCTTATCATGAAAGGATGCTGGATTTCTGTATCTATTGAGATAATTATGTGGTTTTTAATAATTTATTCTACAGTTATTGTATATTATATTACTTGATTTTCATAAGTTGAACCAACTTTGAATTGCTTAGAATAAATCCTTAAAAAATAATTCTTAAAATAGCAGGAAGATAATCAATATGCATTTAGCATCAGATACCAGTGTGGTGATTCACAGTTTTCGTGGAATTTGCACAAACTAAAAACTCTGGGAAAGTGACCGCACAGTCATCATCATTATTATTAATCTTCATTTTACAAGTGAAGAAACTGAGGCTCAGAAATTTTCCCAAGGATAACACTGGCAAATAGTGAAGCCAGGTCCAGACTTCAGGTCTTTTCATTTCCAGTCTGTATATTCAGCCACACATACGTAGAAAGTCCCCTTTAATTATACTGAAAGGATAGCCACAGCATCACTATATGAAAAGGTAAGGAACATCTCATTCAAAACTAGAATCTCAACATCTCAAGCACCACTGAAACATTTAATAGTCATCTGTTCATAATCCTTTTCTATGGGTCATTCCTATCACTATAGAAACAGCAAAAAGTATGTCCCATCTCCAAACACTCTTCCTTGATCTCAGCACCCTAGCCACTGTTCCATTTTTCTGCTCCCTTTTACAGCAAAACTCCATTGAAGAGCTATCCAATACTTTGTCTCCACTTCCTCTCCTCAATCTGCCAATTCCAGCTGGTGCGTCTCTGGCATTCTTGATGCCGATTCTCAGTCTCCATCTCACTGGACCTCTCGGCACTGTTTCAGTTGAGAATTCTCTCCTTCATGAATCTCTCTGCACCTGGTCATTGAATCACCTTCCTTTAGTTCTCTTTCTTCCTCAGCAGCCATTCCTTCCCAGTTTCCTTTGCAAGAGGAATTGTGTGAACCAGGGTTCAGCCTGACAACCACTTCTCTTTTCCAAGTATACTTCTGTTTTAGGTGATCTCATCCTGGCCACATTTATCCTGCTAACATATATTTTTCTCCTGAATTCCAAACTTGTATGTCAAACTGCTTCCCATTGACTGCCACTTGGATATCAGAACAGCACCCCAATTTAACACATTTAAAAGTGAGCTCTTGATTTCCACCACAGGCCTTCTTTTCCCACAGCCTTCCCAATCCGAGTTAATGGCAACTTCATTCTTCTAGCTGCTTGGATCAAAACCCTGGAGTCATTTTGATTCTTCTTCTCTCACACTGAACATACGGTCTACTAGCACATCCTGTCAGCTCAATCTTCAACTCATACCTGGAATCTAATCACTTGTACCATCCACTGCTACCGTTCTGCTGGTACATGCCACTTTTATTTCTTATTTCACTTCTACTAAGGTTTTTTTGCTTCCATCCTTGTCCCCTGACAAGTCTCTTTGCCATATATCAGCCAGAGGGATGTTTTAGGTGAATGTGGTAAAATTACAATATGGAAACAGATCAGAGTGATCTTTAAAAAGCACAAAGCCAATCCTGTCGCTCCTCTGATGAAAAGCTTCCAAAGGCGGCCTATCTCATAGAAAATAAAACCCAAGGTCCTTACAATAACCTCTAACGTCCTATATGATCTGGCTTTTGGTTCTCTCTATGACTTAATTTCCATTATTGTCTCCCTACTTATTCTACTCTAGCTACAATGGCCTCCTTGCTGTTTCTCCAAACAAGCCAAACAAGTTCTTGCCTCCGGACCTTTGCACTTACTGCAACTGTAGCCTACCCCATCATAGCAACACCATCCCCTCATTTGTTATGTCTCTGCTCCACTGTCACTTCCACATAGAAGGCTCCCTGCCAGCCCTATCTTAAATAACACTTGTCCCACTGCTCCCCGTCCTCTCACCCTGCCTCCTTCTTCTTAGCACTTACGACCTACCTGGCATTTATATATTTACTGGTTTGTGTCTTGCCTCCATCTAGTAATTTGTAAATTTCATCAGAACAAAGAATCTTCTCTTTTTAGTTCATTGCACTATCATGGAGCAGGTGTCAGTAAACAATGACCTCCAGACGAAAGTGACCTGTCTTCTATTTTTGTAAATGAAGTTTTACTGGGACACAGCTAAACTCATGCATTCACAATGGCTGTATGGTTGCTTTTGTGTTCCAGAGGCACAACCGAGTAGCTGTAATGGAGACTATAGGACCCACAAAGCCTAAAATATTTACTATCTGGCCCTCTACAGAAAACGTTTGCTGATTCCTGTTTTGAGGCCTAGAAGTCTATGCTAGCATATGTAGAAGGCACTGAACACACTTGTTCAATGAATGAATGAATGAATGAAAGGAAAAAGAAGCAAAGAAGTGGGATTAAGTAATCCCATAGCAAAAGGGCATTTGCGTTATGTTGCTAGATTAACCAAGTATAGTAAAATATAAACAGTGATTTGAACTTAATAAAATCCAAATATATACAAAAGATATTTTAGAATTCTGTTTTCTGTACGTTGGAAATACAATATATTTTCTCTGACGTGACATAGGAGAAGTACTGAGGTGAATACCGCTAGCCTGTGTGACATTTAAGGCCACGTAGGGCTTTATTATCTGGGTGACTTCAGTCCAAATAAGCAAACATGCACACACCAAAAATTATGGCTTCAGAAACCTGGAAGGAAAGGGTTCTTTTCTCTTTTTCTTCTTTAAATTATTCTGGCCAATGTTTTAATTTTCCATTTCCCTTTGGGCATGAAGACAGTCTTCTTTTGGATTTAGGGTCCTCACATTGTAAGACTTGTAAACAGAGTGCACTTGAAAGGCTTAACATAGATGTTACCAAAAGCCCTGTAGCCCAAACATCTGTAAATGCTAGCGAACATTATAAAATAAAGAAACAGGATTCCAGGTTTATGATGTTATTTTTTTTAAGGCACTAATTCTGCCAGCATGAGAAAGAGGAAGGAACAGAACCCAAAAGGAAAGGTCAGCGTTAGAATTTTAAAAGAGTACAAAGTCTCCACTGAACACTTAGGGGACATACTGCCTGAGCTGTGACCTTTGTTGTCGCTGTAGGACAAGGGACCTACAGTGACCCTGCAAAGGTTTTCCATGGTAATCCATTTGAAAGTACTCCTGAAACTTTTTAAACCTTGACCTGCAACACTGGTTCTCAAAAGATCCAGCTTGAAAAGCATTTGCTTATTTCTGTCTGTGTTCTGCTTTTTGTGTAACATCAAGGGCTCAGGCCTCCATCAACATTTGACCATTTAAACTGGTAGTTAGGTTTATGGACCAATACTCCTGCTCCCTACCCCCCCACCCCCACACACACATACATTCACATGAACAGCACTCATGACAAATTCAGAGACAAGACTTCTGAAGATAAAATCAATGCTATACAGCCCCATAACAAGACTCAAAATACTTTCATGACATTTAGATATCCAGAAGCAAAAAAGAAAGGAAGGAAGGAAGGAAGGAAGGAAGGAAGGAAGGAAGGAAGGAAGGAAGGAAGGAAAGAAAGGGAAAGGAAAGGAAAGGAAAAGAAAAGAAAGAAAGGAAAGGAGAGGAGAGGAGAGGAGAGAAAGGAAAGGAAAGGAGAGGACAGGACAGGAAAGGAAAGGAAAGGAACCCACAAATGCTTATTTTGGCCTGTGAGTACATAGAGGATCTGTTTTCTTAAGTTTGAATATTTTCTAGACGAATCATTTTCAACATCCAAAAGCCTGTTTTGCCTTGTTGTTTTAGACAAGTTTCTAGGGTGTTTGCGGGAGCTACATAGAGTACAAGGACAGTGAATGACTGTTTGGAACCTCGAGCCCACGTTGGCCACCTCTTCTTTTGCTTTCTTTTTTGCAGAAGACAGCGGAAGATAAAATCCATCATTCCCAGAAGGAAAATAGACAATGAGCAGAGATTTAAGTGAGAAAATGCCAATTACATCACAATGGCAATAAAGCTTTTGCTCTCAGAGTTTGATAACTGCCATGCATTCCCAACTCTCACCTCCCGAATATTCTTTAATGTCCCCCTCCAAACTTGAGGGATAGAAATTCCCTGTGCCCTGGGACTTAACCGTGGAGATTCTGAAAAGCGGTGGCAGACCGAGGGGGTTCTGTGTGTTTCGAGGGGGCCTGCGGGTTGTCATTGTCCAGGGACTCTGGGTAGATGATGCACAAGGGGAGGGTATATAAACTCTGCAGTTTTTGTGTCGGCAGCATTGCTCCTGCCCTGCAATGTGACAGAACCCACCCCATCTCAGGAAGTGTCACTCAGGCCTCTCTCTCAAGGGCACTTGATACCTACTGGCCAACAACACACCACATGACAGCAAATGATGGAGCAGCCTGAGAGGGTTTACTGCAACCTTACACTGCCCTAAAGACTAAATCAAGCTTGGTCACTAACAAAATATGTGTTTTTTTCTCCACCAAACATCTCTGTAATAAATCAGTTAGCTTGACTGTCCTTCTAGAACCCAGGCACGCTTTGTGATGTGGAGGCTGCCATTTTCAGAAATTTCCAGAAAAGGAAAGAATGGTTAAAAAACCACCCTGGAGATATAAAACCAGCTTCTTTTCTAAGATATCTTATTCTTGCTCTGATAGGTCAAGACAGGGCCCTCATGGAAAGGGAAAGTTACTCAAG
Source organism: Phoca vitulina (assembly GCF_004348235.1). Classification (NCBI taxonomy): domain Eukaryota; kingdom Metazoa; phylum Chordata; class Mammalia; order Carnivora; family Phocidae; genus Phoca; species Phoca vitulina. Next base: position 37,486,076 of record NW_022589725.1, read on the forward strand.
AGGGTCTCCAGGGCAGCAAATCAACACTCTCTTGAGCGCTTAAAATGTGCTGAGCACAGATACTGTACTTCATCAATCACATGCCATCCATTCCAAGTACTTTGGGGAGCTACATTAACTTTGATTGAAAGTCTACTTTTTAGGTGTATCCAGGCACTTCTTAATAGTCCTCAAAGAAAACACTCATGGTAGCCTCCACAGATACCTTGCTGAGAAGCATGGATTTATCTCACCAGCTGCTCTGGCCTGAATGATTAAGCCCCAGGTCCCTCAGGGAAACTGAGGTAGTCCTGAGAATCTGGAGGCAGTATCTGTTGATCACAACCAGGTCCACACAGCCCAGACTTTCCAGGACTTTGTCCTCTTGGATACTTCCCTGCCTAGAAGCAGGCTTGGGTGAGCTGCAGTCTTCAGCACCCTGGAGGGTCTGAGTTCTCAGTGTGTGTGTGTGTAGTAATATTCTGTCTAACCTCTGCAAGTTCCAAATCTGACAGAACGCAAGGAGTCACACCAAGGGCCCATAGAATAGAGATGATAAGCACAAGGCCTGGGACTTACATCTCTACAGGGGCCAGGAACAGACTCTGAGCAAAGGAAGGACTGAAGGCAGATGTGCTGGCAAACAAAACTGCGTGTGCTACATACTCTATATTAGCATACTAGAAAAATATAATGCTTTGTGCAATATTAAGATATTCTGCTTCTCAACTTTAAAATCTGAGGCTATTGGCACAAGAAGAACAAGCTCTCTATATATGGCACTAAATACAAGAGCAATTTTCTTTTAGTGAATAGGAGGACTTCGATCTTCTGAGCCACTTTTTATCTCAGGATCTGAAGAATATACCAAATATAATGGTATTGCCCTAAAATTTAGTCCATACCCTTTCAATTACCTTCAGAAGCTACTTCTGTCATGAGTTCATCCTAAGTTATTAGAGTTTAAAAACTCATAATGACCCAAATAAGATGGCTGTGTTAGTTTTCCTCTCTGTGAATATGTTCTCAACCCTCTTTTGCGTTTCCTCACTCCTCTGAAATTACCTATTGAGGAAATTCTAACTGTAGTTTCTTAAACTATTCGGATCTTGTTTAGTGTCTATGCACAGAGGTGATGTTGGAACCCTCTGAGGTTTTATTCACTTTCTCCCCATTTGCCTCCCTGCTTGTGTCCTGACCGCCAACAGCACACAGAGGTAGGATGAGGCAGAAGAATGAGTTAGAGTTACTGCAGGTCAGCCTGGACTGGTTTGTCTGTTCCTAATCACACCTTGGCTAATTCATTCCAAGTTCTAATCTATGTGGACTGTATAACAGGAAGAGAGTAAAACAGAACAGAGAATTACAGTAATGGAGTCTGTGAGTAATGAAATTATATATCACTAGCTTAGTGCCACACTCACATTAAGCGGCCATTTCTAGATCTAAAATAATAGCACAGAGGTGGATTCTCCCTGCCTTTAAAAGGACAGCGCTAGCTCAAAAATTATATCCAAATCTCGAACAATTACCTGTAAAGGTTACGACTACCAAAGATAGGAAGACTAGCTTAAAAAGAATAAAACTTTACTCTCTCCTTATTCTTTTCTCTCTTTACAGCAGAATCTTATCAGAAGTTCTATAAGGGCAATAAAAGAGGGACATTTTATTTCACTTTGGGTTTCCAGTAGAGACTTAAAATAAAAGTTCTAAAAAAATATCACAGATGATAGGTTTCGCTGCTGTATCTTCTTCCAGTCTTTAGAAAACTTCTAACTATTTCCACACACTCCAGAAATTCTGGGAGTTAGAGTCAGTATAAACTTTTAAGGAGTTATTTAAGAACTTGAGTTCACCTAGTGCAATACGCCCCATGTACATATTCTCCGAGCTCCATTCCACTCATATTCGTTGAGGACCTATCCTGAGCCTGCTCTGAAAGTTTATACTCACCTAGCACAATGTCTGGTGTGTGAGGCAGAGGAACAGCATGGAGACCAAGAGTTGGGGTTCTACAATCTGACTGGTGGGGTTTGAATCCCAGTTCTGCCAACTTCTCCTCTGTGCCCTTTGGAAGGTTATTCCAACTCCAGGTCCCATTTCCTCATCTCTAAGTGGGGAATGAGAATAGTACTGGACTCATGAGGTCATCCGATGGGAGGCTCAAATGAGATGTCAGCACCAAAGCCACCACCAGCACACTAGTTCCTTTTATGACCTTAGATATGATCTGTGGCTACAAAGATCAAAGTAGTCATAAAGTGAAGATATAATACTGGATATTCAGGGAAAAAATAATGTGTCATCCTTGGGATGACAAATGTTTAAAAATCAAAATCAAGATCTCCACCTTCTGTTGCTTGGTCTTATACGATAAAAACGTGAGTGTAACTCAGCAATGTGGTCAGGAAATCAGGCAGGTGAGTATCTCTGCCCAGGAGGCAGGGGTGTGGGAGTCAGTAAATAGAGCCAACCCTGGAAAGCATTTCTGGTTTTTATGTCCTAGCGCTATAAAGTAAGATAGTAAAAATATAAATGATAACTTCGAATTAATCCTTTTATGCCAAGTTGCTGTAAAATATTTAGAGGATTCGGGCTGGTTTTAGTGATAGATTCAATGTGCCATGGAGCTTTGTCCTTTACCGTACTTTTAGCGCCAATGGCTGGATTCCCACCACACCATCTGTTCCTGACACTTGGACTCATTAGCACGACTATTTTTATTGATACACATAGCAGTGCTTCTCATACCATCTTAGCTAAGCATTATTTATTGTATCTATATATACAACAATATTAACACAGTCAAGCATCAGGATCGGGACTGGAGGGCATCATTAAAATCAGCCAGTGTTCAGCGAGAGATTTAATGATGGATTTAATAGTATTAAATGGGAAAAAATGCCCTTGGCCTTTACATTCTCATTTAAAAACATATAAAAGAGCAGTAATTCAGGCAGTTATACTTCTCTCAAAGACTTTGCTCTAAATCACAGATGGCAATGGGAGGCCAGGGCTGCGCACTGGCTCACACCCACTCACTCTGACCAAAGCCAGAAGTGCCTCATTGGGTCATAATTAGCAAACTGCCTACAGACTAAACTCTTTAAATCAGAGGCCAGTGAGTGCCAGGCTAAAGCACAGAGGGTAGAAAACCCACAAAAACGATGATGTAGGTATTCTCTAGAGACTGCATTCTCTGGATAGCTGCAACTCCCACCTCATTATTGGGTACCATACCTGCACTCATGCACTGTAACGTGGTGTACTTTGCTTTCTAAGAAAGCCTCACAGTTTGGCTCTTTAGTTTATAGGGCTTCCAGGCAATATACTTCCTCCAACATCTCCTGCTCACTCCTTTTTTTTTTTTTTTAAAGATTTATTTATTTATTTGAGAGAGCGAGAATGAGAGAGAGAGAGTACATGAGAGGGGGGAGGGTTAGAGGGAGAAGCAGGCTCCCCGCTGAGCAGGGAGCCCGATGCGGGACTCGATCCAGGGACTCCAGGATCATGACCTGAGCCGAAGGCAGTCGCTTAACCAACTGAGCCACCCAGGCGCCCCTCCTGCTCACTCCTTACCCTTTGCCACAAACAGGTCATAAATTTCTGTCTTGGGAACACAACATCTAGCCAACAAATGATCAGTTCCCCATGATAGTTATCCTGGGGAGCTCTGATTGGGGCTGCTGGTCTGAAAGGCTAAACACTTTTGATTAGAGATCATTAGGCTGGGCTTCAAATTTCGATGGAGATAGTTTCGGCAGAGTGAAAAACAAAAAACAAAAAGCAAAACCAAAACCCTGTATTTTACTCAGAGGCTTGGCTTTGAGTTTGCTGGGTTATGTAGCAGCTCTGTGATCTAGAGCTAGCCATTCTCTGAGTCTGTTCTCTCATCCGTAAAATGCCTCCTAGAATTGGTATGATACTTCTCATCATTGCTGAGTACTCAGGCCACTGGTACTTTCTTTTCTAGGGACCCTAGTAATCATGTATATGTGACCAGAATGACAATCTGACCCTCAGAACTTCCATCAGGCCTCTCTGGATACAGTGGGATTAACATGCAGTGGACGGCAGCCATGCCTCTTCTTGCCTCCAACGTTAGGAGAGACTTTCAGTTTGGGAATGTTGACAATCAGCACTGAGAATCAGACCAGAATCTTACACTGGTCATGTAGGAGAAGCTGGTAGAGGGATAGCCCAAGGACTCAGGGATTCAGGCTGCTCCCATGGTTAAGTTACAGTGCTGAGTCCTTCCCACACTTTTTAAAGTCTTGTCAGGAAAAAGAAACATCAGTGGCAGAAGCACAAGCTCTGCAAATTAAAATATAGCTACAAAATTATCTTCTTTGCATTTTAAAGCAAATTACAGAATCATTCAACTAATTTCAACAATGAAAGGAATGTAGATCCAGTCAAAATTACACATGCATGGACGCTGGTGATGATACCTAAAATTAGAGTCTTGGTGGCAGCTCCTGCAAAAATAAATGCGAAGTGATTGCTCATCAGAAAATACATACGTTGCTATGTGAAACTCTCTTGCCTGTGATAAATTCTTCCAACAAAGTGACTACTCAAGCATTTACCAACCTGCTTTAGGAAATACTGCAAGCTAATGTTTCTTGTCCAAAAATGTGTATGCAGCACAGATAAGGGAAGAAATGGGACCACAACATCAGAGTCTTGAACTGTCTGAAAAGCCTAGACAGTAAATGAAATGCCACAAGAACGGCCCGAAACATGACTAACCAGGTACCTGTGGTAACTATAGTGTCTACCAGTAGCATGCATAAGGAAACTACTGAAAATTTAATAAGAGCGCCATGTGCTTTTCAATATCTAAACACAATGGGACTAATGCTTTGGAATTTTTGAATGAAATGCACTGAACAGAATCTTCTGTGAATGAATGAGAGATCTAAGATTTGCCTCTCCCTGGTAAAGGAACTCTGAGATATATTCATGCATCTGAGGATAAAATATTTCCTTTACTGAGCACTGTTTGCTTTCACAATTTTATTATCAATCCCCGCTAAGTGGCCACCAAATTCTATAGTGGTTCTCAACCAGGGGCAATGTCTAGAGACATTTTTTGGTTGTCACAATTGAGAGGGTGTTACTGGCACCTTGTGGGTAGGGGACAGGGTGCTGCTAAACATCCTCCAATGCACAATCCCCCACAAAAAAGAATTATCTGAATAGTGCCAAGTCAGAAACCATGATCAACATACAATCCAGCAACTCTACCCCTAGGTACTTACTTACCCAAGATAAATGAAAACATATGTCCATGAATGAACAGCCAGATGAAGAGATACATTAGATGTATTAGATCTCATGTCCATTAGATCCTGAGCAAAGGAGCTCCTGTCCCCATGGAGTTTGGGGTGTGCTACTCTCCCAGCACATGGATGAGTTCTTATTCACCAACCTGGAAGCTCTCCAAACCCCGTCCTTTTGTTTTCTTACGGAGGCTTCATTACACAGGCACGATTGATTAAATCATTGGCCCCTGGTGATCACTTCAATCTTTAACCCCTCTCCCCTTCCTGGTAGTCAGGAGGTAAGCCTGAAAGTTCCAACCCTCTAATCACAAGGTTGGTTCTCCTGGCAACTAGCTTCATCCTTAGGTAATCTAGGGACTTTCCAAAAATCACCTCATTAACTAACTCAGATGTGGCTGAAAGAGATTTATTATGAATAACAAAAGAAACCTTTATCTCTCTGATCACTTAGGAAATTCCAAGGATTTTAGGAGCTTTGTGCCAGGAATTGGGATGAAGACCAAATATATATATTTCTTATTATAAATCACAACATCACAGGACTTGCCCATGAATTGTTCAATGTTCATGTTCCCAGCTGAGGTCCAATAAGGCGATGCTTTGCCTTCTTTCAGCTCTTATACTATAAACAAACGTCCTTTTTGTGATATATTTAGCACCATATTTTTTGCATTTTTGTGCTTTTTTTGTTGGTGGTTTCACTGTTTAAAATAGCCCCAAGTGTAGAGCTGAAGTGCTATCTAATGTTCCTAGGTGCAAGAAAGCTGTGATGTGCCTTCCAGAGAAGATAATGCGTGTCAGATAAGCTTCATTCAGTCCGGAGTTAGAGTGCTGGCCATGAGTTCAATGTTAATGAGCCAACAATACATATTAAATAAGGTGTCTTTAAACAAAAACACACATAAAACAAGGTTATGTATTGATGGGTTGATGAAAGTGTTGTGACTGGAGAGGCCTGCAGGAACTTAACACTGTATTTCCCCAAGGTTCAATATTTGAAAATTCCATATTCATGGCAACTTTATAGAACATAACTACCATTATTCTCATTATTATGAGAACTGACAGTATACATGGGTCTTTCACTAGACTCTATTACACTTGCATTTCTATCTCTAGGTTAGTGTCTGCTTCCCGAAGTGCTACAGTTGAGCTCTCCTTTTATTTAGGTGTTCTTTAATTTCCCTTAGTAATTTTTTTATAGCTTTCAGAGTGTAATTCTTACAATTTTATCAATAAGTACTTTGTGATTTTGATGCTATTGTGAACTGCATACATATACAAGATTGTTATATACTTCTGATCACTTGCTAAAAACAATTTTTTTTTTATCCATTTAAAACATACCACTACATCTCTCCCTATGTTCTACTTGGGCTGATTTTAATATAGCCTCTCAATCTTTCTTTAGATTAATATTTGCATATATTTTTCATCCTTTTACTTTGCCTATCTCTCTAAATATAAAGCACGTAGACAGCATATGGTTCCTTTCTGCTTTTATTATATCCACTCTAACAATCTCAGCCTTTTAATTAGAGTGTTTAGACCATTTCATTTAATGTAATTATAAAATTACATCAATTTAATATCAAGTATACATTTCATTAGGCTTGATTTAAGTCTACCATCTTGATAGTTGTTTTCTATGTCCCTGTCCATTCTTTGTTCCTTTTTTTCTCTTTTCCTGCCTTCTTTTATATTAATTCAATCTTTCTTGTATCTTCTTTCTCCATTATTGGCTTATTTGCTATACCTCCATTTAATTTTTGAGCTGCTCTTTAGTTTACAATATATATTATTATCATGGTCTGTCATAAAGTAGTATACCACTCTACTTCTGATGTAAGAGCTTTGCAACAGTAACCCCTAGTCCCCCCTCAGTCTGTTGTACTATTGTTGTCATTTTTTTCTTTTACATGTATTATGAATACTTCAATAAATTGTGTTTTTGCTTTATTTATTTAATTTTTTAAAAAAGATTTTATTTATTTGAGAGAGGGAGAGAGAGCAGGGGGAGGGGCAGAGAGGGAGAGGGAGAAGTAGACTCCCTGCTAAGCAGGAAGCCCAACACGGGGCTCGATCCCAGGACCCTAGAATCATGACCTGAGTCGAAAGCAGACACTTAATCTACTGAGCCACCCAGGTGCCCCTGTCTTTTTGTTTTAGATTGCCAGTTATCTTTAAAATCAGATTAAATTAGAAAAACATTTTATATTTACTAGTATATCTACAATTCCTGGAGGTTTTCATTCTTTTATGTAGCTCCAAGTTTCCATCTGGCATTATTTTTTTTAAGCCCGAAATCTCTTTAATATTTGTCCAATTTGTTAGAAATGAATTGCCTCATCTTTTGTTTATTTGAAAAGCTCTACTTTGCATTCGCTTTTGGGATATTTTCATTGGATATTAATTTCTAGGTTGACATGTTTTTTCTTTCAATACTTTAAAAATGCTGTTCCACTGTGTTGTTTGTATTGTTACTGACAGTAAGGTTGTAGTCATGTTTTTGTTTGCTCCCCTGTGTATAGTGTTCCTTTTTTTTCCCCCCTCTAGTTGCCTTAACATTTTCTTTGTTATCCATTTTTAGCATTTTGAGTATAATCTGCTTTGATGTGATGTTCTTTGTATTTATCCTACTTGGGATTTGTTGAACTTGTAGATCTGTAGGTTTATAGTTTTCATCAAATATGAAAGACTTTCATGGGGCGCCTGGGCAGTTCAGTTGGTTGGGGGTCTGACTCTTGATTTTGGCTCAGGTCATGATCTCAGGGTCATGAGATGGAGCCCCGCATCAGGCTCTGAACTCAGCGGGGAGCTGCTTCTCTCTCCCTCTTCCTCTGCCCTTCCCCCAGCTCATGCTCTCTCTCTCTCAAATAAATAAATCTTTAAAAAAGTATGAGACTTTCAGCCATTATTTCTTCAAAATATTTTTTCTGCCCCTTTCTTTCTCCTCTCCTTTTGTAATGGCAAGTACACATATGATAAATACCTAGATATTGTGACACAGACCAGTAAGATTGTTTTTTCTCTCTAGACCTCATTTTGGGTAGTTTCTATTATAAGGTTTTCTGCTTCATTGATTTTAATTTTCTGAAGTGTCAATTTATTGTTAAATCTGTCCAGTGGATTTTAAATTTTAAAAAGTATATTTTCAGCTCTAGAAGTTCCACTTCTGTATCTTTAATTTCTTTCCTTAGTATATTAATCATTTCCTTTAAATCTTCAAGACCATTTAGATTAGCTATTATAAAGCTCTTGTCTGATAATTCCATAATGTCTTTCATTTCTGGGAAGGTTTTTAGTGACCTTTTTATTTTCCTTTTGTGACAAATCACATTTCTTTTTTATGTCTAATGTTTCTTTGTATTGGATGCTTAACTATGTGTTACATTGGTAATTGTTTTTCAAATTTTTTTATTGAGGTATAATTAACATACATTATATTAGTTTCAGGTGTATAACATAATGCTTTGATATTTGTATATATTGCAAAATGATCACAAGTCCAGTCAACATATGTCACCATACATAAAGAATTTTTTTGTGATCAGAACTTTTTTTTTTTAAGATTTTATTTATTTATTTGACAGAGAGAGAGATAGTGAGAGAGGGAACACAAGCAGGGGGAGTGGGAGAGGGAGAAGCAGGCCTCCCGCGGAGCAGGGAGCCCGATGCGGGGCTCGATCCCAGAACCCTGGGATCATGACCTGAGCCGAAGGCAGACGCTTAACGACAGGCACCCCATGTGATCAGAACTTTTAAAAGTTGTGAAGAGAGTAAATTTTAAGTATGCAATACAGCACTATTAACTATAGTCACCAGGCCGTACATTACATTCACATGACTTATTTTATAACTGGAAGTTTGTATCTTTTGACTCCCATGTTCATCCATTTCACCCTCTCCCATCTCACCTCTGGCAATCACCAGCCTGTTCTCTGTATGCATGAGCTTGTTTTTTGGTTCTGTTTTTAAAATTCCACAGTGAGCTCATACAATATTTGTCTCTCTCTGTCTGACTTATCTCACTTAGCATAATGCCCTCAAGGTCTAGCCACGTTGTTGTAAATGGCAAGAGTTAATCCTTTATGTATGGGTGAGTAATATTCCTGTGTGTGTGTGTGTGTGTGTGTATTCTTTATCCATTCATCTGTCAAAGGAGATTTAGATTGTTTCCACATCGTGGCTATTATAAATAACACTGCAATGAACATGGGGGTGCATATATCTTTTTGAGTTAGTGTTTTCTTTTGAATAATACTCAGAAGTGGAATTGCTGGATCATATGGTAGTTTTATTTTTAATTTTTTGAGGAACCTCCATACTGTTTTTCATAGTGGCTGCACTAATTTACATTCCCACCAGCAGTGCACAAGGGTTTCCTTTTCTCCACATCTTTGTCAACACTTGTTATTTCTTGTCTTTTTGATGACAGCCATTCTAACAGCTGTGTATTGGTAATCCTTTTAATGTTTTTCTTTCTTCAAAGGTGAAATTTGTTACTTGTGGATCAGGTCTATCCTTACAAGGCTTACTTTTAAAGTTTGTTAGGGTGGGCCCAAAGTAGCCTTTACTCTGGGGATATTTTAGCCTTATTACTAAGGCATGACTTTTCTGGTGACTCTACTTAATGTTCTGGTTTTTTAATGAGATTTCTCCATTATGGCTTGTGAGAATTCAAATGTACCTCTGCCCTATGAGAGCTCTGGGAATTGTTCGGTTTATAGCTCCATGGAAATTTTTATTTGCATGGCCTTGTGGAGTTTTCACATTATGTATGCAAGGATTAGTATTCAGCCAAAGACTCAAGTGGCTCCCTATGCAGATTTCTTGAACTCTTTCTCTGAATGCCTCCACTTTTGTATTCTGCCTTGCAAATTCGAGCTCCCTAGGCCTCTCCAAACACTGTTTCTCTTTCCCCTCATCTCAGTGAGACTTCTAGGTTCTGCCTGAAGCTACCTCTCTGCCCTGCAGTCTGGAAAGCACCTCTGCATATAAATCTGAGGTCAATATGCAGTAGTCACCTAATTTATTTTCCTTCTTATAAAATCACAATTCTGAATGGTCTATTTCCCCATGTCTGAAAATAGTTTTTTTTACATATTTTGTGCTGTTTTCTATTTGTTTATGGCAGAAGAACAAATTCTATGCCATTTATTACTATATCAGAGGAACCAGATTAATCATTCAAAAATACAAACCTGATGATGTCACTCTCTAGCTTAAAATATTTCAAAGCTGACTACGGATTTTACTGTCTATAATGGTATATTTTTTGAAGTGCTAAAATGCTCCTCAGAAGGGGGTACTATGATAATAAACATAAAGCAGGATGGTCACAGGAAACCTGGGACCTCTGTCATACATTTTGGCTCAGCCTCTAGGGTCTCACTACACAGCCCCCTGCCCCATTTTCCACCAACTTTTACTCCTTACACTTTAATAGTTTGACAGTTCTCTTTCCTTCACTTGTGGCATGTCTCCTATCTTGTCCATCTAGTAAATTCCTCTTCCTCCTTTCAGGTAGTTAAAACATTATCTTCCTCTATGTCTATGTAGTGTTCTACCTCATTTGGAATTCTGTTAATTTGTTTACATTTTACCTCTTATAAACTAGGTTTTTTAAAAAGTGCAAAATCAAGAAGTATGTTTTAGAAAATTAATCCAGAAGCAATATTTGTTAAAAATTGGATAAAGGATATGTGATAGAGACAATTAAGAGGATTGTTCAATATCTATTGTTTTATTTAATGTCAATCTTCAACAGTAAAGAAGCCCAAAGGCCTCTTAACATCAAATCATCCTACTTTTTCTTGTTAGATTCTCAACTACAGTCAAAACCTATTCAGAAATCAGAATTTTTAAATGTGACAATCTCACATGGAGGTTTCCTGTATTTTATGATCTAAGCAAACCTGACAAAATTTGGTGAATTTCAACGTTGGGAAAATACCTGCAATTTTCCCACTTAACTATATTGAATATCCTACTGCAGTACCCGTTGCAACTGACATATATGAGCACACTGTGCTCACAACCACATTATTTGACTCAAAATTCAGCAGTTTAATATTGTGTCATAATTTCTTTCTCCTTTTCAGGGAGCTGTAGGCTTCTAGTTATGGAATGAATGTCATAGTGTCACGGGGATAAAAGGTACAGCATAAGGAATATAGTTGATGGTATTGTAATAGCATCATATGGTGACAGATGGTAGCTATACTTGTGGTAAGCATAGTAGAATTTACAGACTGTCAAATCACTATGTTGTACACCTGAAACTAATGTAACACTGTGTGTCAACTACACTTTAAAAAAGAAGGAACAAAAACCAAGCAGATATATTTTAATTCAAAAAGTTTCCTATTTGGGATAAATACGTGAAATAGAGGCTTTCAAGACACATGTTAGGCAACCAATGACACTGATTCTCGGGAGATGGAAAACTAATGAGGCAAACTATACTATCGCCCCAGCTTACTGCATTAAGAGTTGCCAGGCTATGGTACAGAAAAGGGAATCCAGGTAGAGCCCAGTGGACACTCTGAGCTGAGCCTGGAAGAGCAAGTTGACTAGAGTTTGCAGGACAAAATGCCAGAGAGATTCTTGCACAGAGAGAAATCTGGAGATCTGCAGAAGGTCCCTTTGAGTATTCAACAGGGTCCTGAGTAGCACAAGTGTGTGAAGGAAACAAATTGAGGTTAGGGAAAGAATCATCTGAAAGGATTAGAAAGAAGACATCAGGTGCTCACCCAAGGCCTGAAACAGTAATTGTTTTCACTAGCTAGACTAGAAAACCTCATAAATGATGGGGCATTGGGTAGAGGACTTGAAAGAATCTTGCCTTAGTAGTGGGCAATAGACTAAATGCTGCTCTTTTCTCACCTAACAGATTGTTAAAATAAGACTCCAAATGATCAAGTTGTTTCCAAGCAACTTAAATGCATCCCAAAACAAGGCTCAAGATTTATAGAAATACAAAAAGGCAGAATTCTCACCACCTGACAACCTACCAAATATTACCAGACCTACAAAGAAGCAAGAAGATGCAACCCCATAGTGAAGAGAACAATCAATCAAAACCAACTCAAAACTGACACAGATGTTAAAATAAGCATATAAGGATAAATTAAACAATTATTATAATTGTAATTTATATGTCCAAAAAGATAAGGAGAGACATAGATGATACACAGATGACCCAAATCAAACTTCTAGACATGAAAACTACAATGTATAAGATGAAAATATACACTGAACGCAATTAATGGCAGAATAGAGATTATAGAAGGAAAGACTAATGAACTTGAAGATACAGCAACAGAAACCACACAAAATAAAACACAGAGGGAAAAATAGTCAAAAAAACAAAACAAAACCAAACCAAACCACAAGAGTATCATTGAACTGTAGGATAACTTAATGTGTGTCCAAATGTACATGAAATTTCAGTCCCTAAAGGAGAACAGGGGTATGGGGAAAATGTTTGAAGAAATAATAAAAGAAAAAAATTCAAACTGGATAAAAATTATAAACCTGTAGATTCAGGAAACTCAATGAACTCTAAGCATGGGAACCATGAAGAAAGCCATGCGAAGACACAATATAATGAAATTGCTCAAAATCAGCAATAAAGAGAAAAAATTAAAAGCAGCCAGAGTAAAATGAAATGAAGATAAAGATTACAACAAATTTCTTATTGGAAACAATGTAAGTGCGAAGACAGTAGAACAACATCTTTAAAACATGGAAAGAAAATAAATACCAGCCCAGTGATACATAACCAGCAAAAATATCTATAAAAAACTAGGGTAAAATAATGACATTTTCAAATACACAAATGCTGAAAAATTCATAATCAGCAGATCTGCACTCTAAGAAATGTTAAAGGAAGTCCTTCAGGCAGAAGGAAAATGCTAGCAGATGGAAATGTAGATATATTCAAAGGAGTAAAGAGAACTGGAAATGGTAACCACAGAGGTAAACTTAGAAAAAGATATTTTATTATTTAAATGCATTTAAGATATAATTGGCTATTTAAACAACAATATTAGTTGATGAGGAGTTTATAACATAAAGAAGTAAATATATATGCCAACAATAGCATATAGGTGGCTAGGAGGAAAAAAAGGAAAGCATCTTGTTGCAAAGTTCTCAGACTGTATGGGAAATGGGATGATGTCGCTGGAAAGTGGACTGTAACAAGTTAAAGCTGTGTATTGTAAACCCTAAAGTAACCACTGAGAGAACAAAACAAAGAGTTATAGTTACTAAGCCAACAAGTAACTAAAGTGGAATAATGAAACAACTCAGTACAAAAGAAAGCAGAAAAGGGAGAGAAGAGAAACAGAAAAAATAGGATGAATAGAAAAGAGCAGGACAACAGACTCAATCTCAACCATATCAATAATCACATTAAATGTAAACATTTTCAAATCCCAATTAAAAGACAAAAATTGTGAGACCCAATTATATGCTGCTTATAAAAACCACACTTAAAATATAAAAAACCAAATTAAAACAAAATAGTAGGAACAAATTATATACTAACATGAATTTAAAAAAGGTTAGAATGGCTATATTAATATCAAAGCATATCTCAGTGTAACCAGGGATAAAGAGATTATATCATGTTCAAGGAATCAATCCATCAATAGGACATTACAATCTAAATGCCTACACCTCCCATACAGAGTTTCAAAATCCATGAAGTAAAACCGATACAACAGTAAGGAGAAATAGACAAACCCATAATTATCTTCAGATTTCAATATCCCTCCCTTAGTAATTGACAGAATAAGTAGGAAGAAAATCAGTCACAACGCGGTCTTGAACAGCAACACTATGACATGATGGTTAATGTAGAAAATCTAATGGAATCTACAAAAAAGCTACTAAAATTAATAAGTTAGTTTCACAATACTTCAGGATGTAAAATCAATAGAGATCAATTGTATACCTATATACTAGCAAATAATAAATATAAATTGAAATTAAAAAATAAATGCCATGTACAGTAGTATAAAAAATATGAAATACTTAGGGATAAATCTGACAAAAGATGTTCATGCCCTGTACACTAAAATTCTAAACACTGAAGGGAGAAACTAAATGATATTTAAATGAATGGAGATATATACTGTGTTAGTGGCTTGGAAGAATCAATACTGTTAAGATGTCGGTTCTTTCCAGATTGATCTGTAGATTCAGTACAATTCCAATAAAAATCCAAGCAGGCATTTTTTTTTTTTTGGTAGAAATTGATGAGCTTATTTTAAAATTCATATGGAAATGCAAAGGTATAAAAATAACCAAAACAACTTAGAAAAACAAGAACCAAATTGGAGAACTAACACTACCTGCTAGAAAATCTTATTATAGAGCCACAGTGACCAAAAGAGTGTGATATTGGTGTAAAGATTGATATATAGGGACAAAATAAAGAATCCAGAGATAGATCACACATATATGGACAACTGATTTTCAGCAAAAGTGCAAAGGCAATTCAATGGAGAAAGGGTAGCGTTTTTAACCATCGGTGCTGGAAAAATTGGATATCTATGTGCAAAAACTGAACTTCCATCCATACTTTAAAGTGGATCTTAAAACCAAATGTAAAACCTCAAACTGCAAAAGTTAAAAAAAAGTAGGAAAAAAATCTCTGTGATCTTAGATTAGGGAACGATTTTGTAGTTATGACACTAAAAACATGATCCATAAAGAAAAACAAATAATAAATTGGACTTCATCAAAATTAATTTTAAAAAAACCTAAAAGTGTTATCTTCTGAAAGACACTGTTAAAGAGAATGTAAAGACAAGCCTCATACTAACGGAAAATATTTGCAAAGGATGTACCTGTACAGTATATAAAAGATTTGCATATAAAATATATATAAAGAAATTTCAAAACTCAAAAATAAAAACAATAAAAAAGGACAAAAGTATTGGATACTACAGCAAAGAAGATGTATGGATGGAAAGTAAGTGCGTGAAGAGAAGCTTGAGATAATTAGTCATTAAGGCAACACAAATGAAAACCATGATAAGATACCCACTGCACACATTAGAATGTTTAGAATTAAGAAGAACAGGTATTTGCAAGGATGTAGAGGCACCACAATTCTTATATACCGCTGATGGAGATGAAAAATGGTATAAGCACTTTGGAGAACAGCTTGGTAGGTTTTTAAAAAAAGTTAGATACTTCTATCATTTGATTCAAACATTCCACTGGTAGGTATTCACTCCAGAGAAAAGAAAGCATAATTCTACAAAGACTTTTTGTACGTTCTACACATGTGCACAAATATTTATAACAGACTTATTTGTGCTAGCCAAGAAATGGAAACAAATTAAATGTCCTGTGAAAGTGAATGGATAAGCAAGTTGTGGAATATCCATACACTGGAATACTGCTTAACCATAAAAAGGAATGAGCATGAAATATGGATGAATCTCAAAATAATTATGCAGACTGAAAGAAGACAAAAGGGTACATATTATATGATTTCATTTATATAAAAGTGTGAAAAAATGCAAACTCCTCTATAATGACAGAAAGCAGACAAGGGGTGGCCTGGGGATAGGGTGGACATTCAAGGGTAAGGGTAAGGGATGAATGACAAAGGAGTCTGAGAAAAATTTGAGGAGTGATGGATATGTTCATTATCTTGATTGTGGTGATGTTTTCACAGGTATCTTGAGTTTCTCTTCATGCACTTATGTGAAAACTTGTCAAGCTGCTGTTCTAAATATGTGCAATTCATTGTATGTCAATTTTACCTCAATGAGGAAATGAACAACTAATATTTCCTATTTCTTTGCAATACTATGCAGTTTAGACTTCATACATGTAATCCTTTCTGTAAGCTCCTGGCAAGGTTTCTTTTAGCAAAACCAGCTAAATAATTTTGAGAAACTTTTCAGAAATTCCAAAGTATGTCAATGTCAATTACTTCTTAAAATTGTATAGATTACCTTCTTTTTCTAACCTTCATCCAACTATGCTACAAGGTATTTTCTCCTGTTTTCACGAACTTGGTCTTCACTGTCAAGGATTTTAGTGATTGTGGATACTTATAGTCAAGAAAGTGAAGCTACTGGCACTGTTAATTGGAAAGGCAGAAGTGGATCCCTCAGTAAGACAGCCAGTGACCCAGCAGGGGACTCAGGGGCAGGGAGCAGAAAGTTCCTGTCATGGAAACACAGGGCCTGTATTTCCTTCCTTCAGGACAATCTGGATGGAGGAGCCATCCAGAGCCTGCTCTGTTAGAAAGTTTTCACCAACTATGCTCCTATCCTAACATCTAGTTATAGGATCTCTCATTTTCATTCATCCCCGAGTCCCAGCTCTTCAGTTCATGTGTTTGCCTGTGACCAGAAAAGTAGAAGTTGTGAACGCAGACGCTATAGCATGAGTACTTTTATATTAAAAGTGTAGGAGGGGTTTCTATATTATCTCAAGTCATTAATTAGACAAATTCTGTAAGTCAATCCTTTTGCAACTCTTCCCGTAACTATCTTCCTCAGAACTACTTCCTTTGTTAAATACATGCTTATACAGGTTTTTACATGTGTATTATGTATCAATTATCATATAATTACATAATTACTGTAATCGGATTTAACTGCATAATTAGAATGTGTAATTACATAATTAAAACATGTAATTACCAAGTTTAAAAAGTTATGGAAATTATTTTTTTAAATGAATAATGCATGTACGAGTAGGCAACTGTTGAAGTTCACAACTTAGGACTTCTAAAAGTCATTTTAATGGAAAACACAATTTAAAATCCAGTAGCCAGTTATTTCACTTGATGTGTTGGATACTTTAAAATTTTTTAATGGATTTTTATTTTGTTAAAATATTTAAAACCTTCAAGAGCTCAGCATCTGAGTGCAGAATAAAGAGACAAAAAAAAAAAGGGCAGCTCTCATTAAATGTACCTGAGGTCTGACTGCATTATTAACCTATTCCCACAGATATATTAAAAGTTTCCTTAATGTAACTGACTGTAAATAATAAGCAGTGATGACTTGCATGAAAATCTTTACCCAGCTGGTGTTTCGGTGAATCTAGGAAGCCATGTACTCCATTCCCCACCCTCTACCCCCGCCCCCAAAAATCTATGTTTGGTCTCAAAGGTGTAATGTTATTTTTAAAATAAATGTCAATTATTTTTTTTAAAAGATTTTGTTTATTTATTTAACAGAGAGAGACACAGCGAGAGAGGGAACACAAGCAGGAGGCGCGGGAGAGGGAGAAGCAGGCTTCCCACTGAGCAGGGAGCCCAATGCGGGGCTCGATCCCAGGACCCCGGGATCATGACCTGAGCCGAAGGCAGACGCTGATTGAGCCACCTAGGTGCCCAATAAATGTCGGTTATATACCTGCTTTATAATAAGAGAAATACATCTCTATTTATAGGACTTCCACTTGAAGAATAAAAAATTTTTAAAGTTAGAAGCATATTACATCAGTGGTATTATGATATGCCAGAGATGGAAAGAGGAATCAGATGTGTTCTCTGGCCTTATGTTGTTCAGACAGACACATAAGCCAGTAAATAAAACACAGAGAAGGCGGGCAGTAATTGCTTTTGAAAACTTTTTTTTTAATCTACTAAATCATAATTTAATCTACTAAATCCTCATCCTCTAAACCAGCAACTGATCTTTGATTTTTCTGATCCATATCAACACAACAGTTGATTACTTTCTGTGCAGGAAAATCTCTGCTCCTCTACAGGCCCATAACATTTTGTACATACTTGATAATAAAGCACTTATCCTATAATCTCATAATTATGTATATGTCTGCTTCTTCTTTAGAATCTAAGTTCCAGGAGGGAAATTGCTCAGTGCAGGAAACATTTTCTCACATGTGTTAATGCCTGCAGGGGTATCCTCTATACACATACATGCACACACACACAGACACACACATACACGTGTGTATGTGTGCGTGTGTACACACAACAAAGTAACATTTGCCTGCCCTTTTCACAGAAGCAGAATATGTGTCTCTTGACAACACACGTAACCAGCATATCTTTCAAAACCCAACAGTTTAACTTGAAAATGCTAATAAAGATCACTGTCAAATGATAATTTACTCTTGGACCAAAAAAGGAAACACACGCATAAAATAAAGAATATGCCTCCCAGAGATGGCAGGAAGAAAATGAGAATAGTTATAGTCAGCCACAGCCTCGTTTCCAGAGGAGCCCAGTTTCTGCAGCCTGCTCTGTCAGCGGTCATCTTTTGAGTTCATTTGCATCAGATTAACGCTCCATTCATTCATTAATTACTGCCACCAGCATTTACAGAGCTTCTGCCTACTGTATGTGAAGTGGTGTGCTGTGTATAGAAGATGCACTAAGGGGCAAGAAATAACCTCGTGGAGTTCACGTTCCAGGGATGGAACGGACACAGGAGCAGAGGTAACAGTGCATGTGCTCATCCCTGTGATGACAGTGTGGGGACCTCAGGTGTCTGGGGGGGGGGGGGAATGGGCACTCTTTGACAGATTCAATGCACTGCACCGGGGATCTAGCTCCCTATGTGTTTCTTCTAGATAGCCACTCCAGATTTAATGGGGGTAATCCAAGTTGAACTCATAGGATAGAGCAAGTAACTCAGAACAACCCTGATGTCCCAGAACCTGGAGGAGATCCACTAGTCTCAGAGGAGTCTCATTTCCTCCCACATACACCTGTCTCCACCCACCCCACTCTTGCTCCAGATAAAAATTCACAAGCATTATTCTTAATGCGTCTTTGCTGGGAAATAAACTGGTAGGCTGGGGTCTGGCACACAGCCTGGCAAATAGTAAGCATCCCATGCTGAATGCTGAATCCATAAGTTACATGGGTATCACTTATAATCCATGGTATAATACATATGAGTGGTTTTTTTTTTTTCCAATAATTTTTCATCATTTCTGAAGGAAGGGACATACCACTGAAATGGAGTAGTACATGGAAATCTTCTGGTTTATCATGGATTGTGAACTTGATCATGACCTCAGGAGTTTATCAGAGCCATGATTAAGGCCTCAAAGCTCCACTGAGGTTTGGAGAAGGCCTGAGAAGGGGGACATAAATCTTAGCCTAACCTCCAGACATTCCTTGCTTTGCGTGGTATTACTGTCATCACTAGGCCTACTCCTTGCATTTGTCAGTGAATTCTAATAGAAGGCCACTATTAACATGTGTATGAACTGAAACTTATCATCCATGAATGTAAATATGGTTCATCAGATTAGTTGGTGTCACCTCAGAAATGAAGAATTAGGATTCTGGGTGGAAGACTCCTCTGAGACTAGCGGATCTCCTCTGGGAAGCGCATGAGATTGATAAACTGCTGTCGCGCTCATCTGTCCAGTGTCAAGTGTCATGTGTTCGGCTGTCCCCATTCCCCTGGGAGGGGGATCCCTCCCTCAGCCATGGGGTGAAGTAGAGACAATCAAAGCAGCTGTATGTGAGTAGGAGGGCTTATGGACCTGGGAAGAGTGGGCGGAACTGGGGCCAGAAGAACTCGATTTCATGCGAATTTAAAAATCACATTTCCTGTGTCTGTTGACCGTTTGGATGTCTTCTTTGGAAAAATGTCTGCTCACATCTTCTGCCCATTTCTTGATTGGATCATTTGTTCTTTGGATATTGAGTTTGATAAGTTCTTTATAGATTTTGGATACTAGCCCTTTATCTGATATGTCATTTGCAAATATCTTCTCCCATTCTGTTGGTTGTCTTTTGGTTTTGTTGAGACACATGAAAAACTGCTCAACATCGCTCCGCATCAGGGAAATCCAAATCAAAACCTCAATGAGATACCACTTCACACCAGTCAGAATGGCTAAAATTAACAAGTCAGGAAATGACAGATGTTGGCGGGGATGCGGAGAAAGGGGAACCCTCCTACACTGTTGGTGGGAATGCAAGCTGGTGCAGCCACTCTGGAAAACAGTATGGAGGTTCCTCAAAAAGTTGAAAATAGAGCTACCATATGATCCAGCAATTGCACTACTGGGTATTTACCCCAAAGATACAAATGTAGGGATCTGAAGGGGTACGTGCACCCCAATGTTTATAGCAGCAATGTCCACAATAGCCAACTGTGGAAAGAGCCAAGATGTCCATCAACAGATGAATGGATAAAGAAGAGGTGGTATATCTATACAATGGAATATTATGCAGCCATCAAAAGGAATGAAATCTTGCCTTTTGCAACAACGTGGATGGAACTGGAGGGTATTATGCTGAGCGAAATAAGTCAATTAGAGAAAGACATGTATCATATGACCTCACTGATATGAGGAATTCTTAATCTCAGGAAACAAACTGAGGGTTGCTGGAGTGGTGGGGGGTGGGAGGGATGGGGTGACTGGGTGATAGACATTGGGGAGGGTATGTGCTATGGTGAGTGCTGTGAATTGTGCAAGACTGTTGAATCATAGACCTGTACCTCTGAAACAAATAATACATTATATGTTAAAAAAAAAAAAAGAAAAAGATAGCAGGAGGGGAAGAATGAAGGGGGGGAAATCGGATGGGGGGATGAACCATGAGAGACTATGGACTCTGAGAAACAAACTGAGGGTTCTAGAGGGGAGAGGGGTGGGGGGATGGGTTAGCCTGGTGATGGGTATTAAAGAGGGCACGTTCTGCATGGAGCACTGGGTGTTATGCACAAACAATGAATCATGGAACACTACATCAAAAACTAATGATGTAACGTATGGTGATTAACATAACATAATAAAATAAAAAAAGAATAAAAATCACATTTCCTCATACTTTCCATCTTCTCTAAATACCACTCCTGAGTTTTCTTAAGTGACTGTGGGTACGGCTGCTGATGTAGCACTAGGTTAGGAAACAAAACAAGTGAAGAGAGGCAGAAAGCACGAGTCACAATTGAGGAAAAAGAAAACAAAGAAATATTCTGGGGTCTCAGGACCATCGGTGACAGGAAGTACATTCTAGAAAATGTGTAATTATGCATTTAATTCACCAGCAGATTCCATCCACATCTTACTCTAGTTCACTGGATATCACATCTCAGAGCACCAAAACTCTACCTGTCTCTGTATGAAAACAAAGAGTGACGAACAAGAGAACTAGTGATTAGTACTGATGTATGTGTTCAAGTTAGAGACGCAAATCTGTCTGCCCTCCCCCATCCCATGCCAAGCTAATGGATGAACCTCAATCAATACACTCAGGAAAGACCACAGAATCAATAACAGGGCTAATTTAACAGAATTAAGAAGTGGCGTTTTTTTAAATAAAAAAGCAGACACATTGGCAATAACCACATTCTTAATGTTGCCTAGCAACAAGATATAAAAATGATGTACAATGTCAGTAACTTATTTTCACGTACAAAAACAGCCCCCTGCCTTGGCAATGCTATAATGTACTTTTCCCCAACTAGAACTCCGCCGAGACTATTAACGCTACCATTTTCCATAATATACTCTGTTAAACAATCATGTGTTTTAGTGCATTAAAACACTGAATTTACTTAATGACTACTCAGTGAAGCTGCAGCTACAGAAAAGGGAGGAGTTTTTCTGTTTCCATTTTAGGCTCACAGGTTCATTCCCTGGCCAGGGGAATTCAATAGATAGCAAACATAATGAATCCAAACATTGGAATTCATGTATAAAAGGGGAGAGAACAGGGCAAGGAGTGGTCTTGTGTGTGTTTTAAAGGGAAGTAGACAAATGAAGTTAAAGGGCAGTATTTGTGCTTCTTGGTGATTTTTAAAATTTTTTCTTTGGAATGTGAAAGAAGTTTCTGGAAGGCGGAAAGCCTTTGAGGTTCCAAGGTATGTCCTTGGATATGAGAGTGAAGATGCGACAGGAAGGGAAAGTAACAGCAGAGAGCTTTAGCGGAGGGGCTGGTAGAGAAGAACAGGAAGGGGCTGTTGAGGGGCTGAGCTCTTAGTGGTCACAGGGGCAAGCCCTCAATGTGGGGGACCCCTCACTCCTAATGCAACTGCTGTTCTGGCAGGTGGGGAGGGGTGCAGGTTTGCCCCGAGCTGGGCTTTACATACATTATCTCATTTCATCCTCCTATGGTTTCATTTAATAGAAGCAGAAAATAGGCTCAATGAGATTAAGTGATTTGCCCAGAATCACTCAGCTAGTAAATGGTAAAGCTGGGATTCAAAACCGGATCTGTCCTCAAAGCCACTGCTCATCTTTGCCCCACTTGGCTGTTACTGAGTTTCTGCTGTGGGGGATGTTCTGGGATTGCTGCTACTTAGTACCAAGGTGCAAAGGAGGAAACCCACTTCCCCAAAAGAAGCGAACAAACACACAAAACCCAAACTTTCCTACTAAGCCTCAGATCACACTGCACTATATTTAAGTGCACATTTGTTAGCTTACATGCTCCCAGGATTTTTGGCAAGTTTCTTATTCACTATTATGTGGGATCATTAACTCCTTACTTTGGGGCCATGTACTACATTAAAAAAAACAACAACAAACTATTTTCTGCTGAAGAGAGCATCTTATTTAGAAGACCTTTGGTTAAGTATTGCTGGGCAATTTGTGGGACAAAGGACACTCAGTTTTATGAAATCTTTGCGGAAATGGATCTGTCATAGTCATCGCCTGTGCTGGAATATAGTAAGTGCTCAATAACTATGTATAAAGGTCAACTCCATGCCCTCATGAATTTCAAGTTTTCCCTAGTAGGCTGATTGACCAGTGATTTTTACTCAGGTTCCTCTGGGGCTTGAATCAATATTGGTACCTATAAAACAGCCTGAGATGAGCAAAATGATCCATTATCACCGGATGCTAATCTGAAGTGGAGTGTATTGTTTAGTGAGAAGGGCAGGCGATTATAGGTGAAGACTACTTGAAGGCAGCCGAGCATCCTCCTGGTTGCTATGCAACCCCAGACAAGTCCCTCGTCTTACCTGGCCTCTCTAACCTCACCTGTTTCCTCATCTAGGAAATACTTACAACACACTGTCAGGCAGTCAACAAGCATTTACGGAATACCCACAGGGCACGAAGCAATAAACTTACTGCTTATTTAAGCCAGGAAATAAAGCTAAAGCATAGCAGAGGATTAGCCCAAATACCTGGGCAAATGAGGCACAAGTAGAAGTATTAGGCTCTGAAATCCTCTGGCAATTGTGGCCCTATGCAGTTGAGGCTTTGGGGCATTTTAAAATTAGTATCTGAATACTGACTTTAGTCAGAATGTGTGTGTGTGTTGGTTTTCTATTGCTGCTATAAACAAATCATCTCAAATTTAGTGGCTTGAAACAACACAAATTTATGATCTCACAGTTCAGAATCTTAGAAGTCCAGATGAGCTGAAATCAAGCGGGGCTGTGTTGTGTTCTGGAAGCTCTGGTGGAGAACTTGTTCCTTGTCCCCTCTGGCTTTGAGACTGCCCACATTTCTTGGCTTGTGGCCCCTTCTTCCATCTTCCAAGCTAGCCATGTCAGGCGTCTCTTTCATACTCCTATCTCTTCTGCCTCTCTCCTCTACTCATGAAGGACCTT
This sequence comes from Phoca vitulina, assembly GCF_004348235.1. Taxonomy (NCBI): domain Eukaryota; kingdom Metazoa; phylum Chordata; class Mammalia; order Carnivora; family Phocidae; genus Phoca; species Phoca vitulina. The sequence goes on from NW_022589725.1 coordinate 37,509,888, forward strand.
AGTGATTACATTGGACCCACCAGACAATACAGGATAATCTCCGAATCTCAAGGTCAGCTGATTAGCAACCTTAATTCCATCTGTAACCTTAATTCCCCTTTGCCATATAGCCTGACATAGTCACATGTTTTCAGGATTAGGACATGGGCATCTTTGGGGGGGCATTATTCTGCCTTCCACAGTGTGTGTTTGTGAGTAATTACTTATCTATCAAGAGCAATGGTGGGTTACGAATTTTGTGATTATAGCTCAGGGAACTGTATAAGACTATTACCGTCAGAGCTTTATGTCTTAAGGACATAAAATACTAACCCTACAATCAAAAACAACCCTGGCATTTATAACATGATTTATGGTTTGCAAAGCACTTTGACATGTATATTTTTTTATTAGACCCTCGTAACTACGTTGCAGGGCAGATAAAGAAAGCAGTGTTATCTCTGATTTATAGATGCGTAAACTGAGGCACAGAGGGATTTCCTTAAGGCCACAAAATCCGATTCAAACCCAGGTATGCAGAGTTCTAGTCCCGTGTTCTTTCTATTACCCATACTGCAAAGCCCTCATGGCATGTGTCGTATCAACATATATTGCCCAAAGAAGTAGTAAGAGATCTTGTTTCTAACCTACGAAAGGAAAAACAGATGTGAGGTTGTTCAGAAACTTAAAGAACACAAAGCCTGCCTCCCACGGAGCTGAGGAGATTCTCTCCCCAACGGTTCAGAGCTGATCCCCGATCCGTGCTGGGGGCAGTGACACAATAACGGACGGAGAGGACAGGAGGAACAGCTCGTACGGGCAGAGTAACCGTCGCTCTAAGGTACAGCAGAGAGATGTGTGTACCTCATGTCCATAGTTAAAAGGAATTGCTCACTTTACGGTTCAGGGCTTTTTGTTTTCGTTTTTTTGTAGGAATAAAAGAATGAACCCGTAGGAGACCTGTAGCTTGTGTGCACATTGGCGACCCTATAGATAAACACAGATAGCCAGAGAGGTGGAGGAGTTTTGTTAAAATCTTGCATGCCTGTTTTCTATTTTATTCTCCAAAAAGGTACATCATTTTTTAAAAAAGATTTTATTTATTTGAGAGAGAGAATGAGCAGGGGGAGAGGCAGAGAGACAAGCAGACTCCCTACTGAGTAGGTAGCCCCAACGTGGGGCTTGATCCCAAGACCCTGGGATCACTACCTGAGCTGAAGGCAGATGCTTAACCCACAGAGCCACCCAGGTGCCCCGAGGCACATCATTTTAATGGAAAATCCAAAATCAGAAACTTGTTCATTTTAACCTTGATCTCACAGATTTGTTCTGTTTCATGCCCTAAAAAAAAGAAAAGGAATGATTCTTGTATCCCGCTAAAGGGATGTGCTGATGATTTAGTGAAATGTGGTGGTTCCTGATGACTGGGTCAGGCGCACAGCTAGGGCCAGTCCACAGAGACCGTGTGGGGTCATTATCTCCCACTCTCTCTATTTAGAGGCTGCCCACTGCAGCCTTTCCAAGTCAGGTATTACTCTTTCCCTCCTAGTCACCTCTGAAGACACCTCTCAAGGTGAGACACTAACAGAAGCTGAAAAGTCACAATCCCCTGCTGGCACTGCCCGACAAAGGCGCGTGGTCCACCCTGGCTGAGCAGTATCCTGATGCAGCATCCTCTGGAGGGCAGACCTTCCAAGCCCCAGAACCCCAAACGCTCACGGTGCACGACACCTCGAGATGTGACTCTAATGGGTAAGCTAGCGAATGATAAGAAAGCTAGTCCCTGGTATAACACAGGAAAATACATAAATGTAAATGCATAAAGGGAAGTCGAGTGTGACTCCCTACCTTAATTGCCTAACACAATTCCCACTAGATGCATAAATTATAGTTCCTATTAACAGCACTATGAATAATAATCAGTTTACTTTCTGACTTGTATCTAAATATACTTTCTATATGATTTCATCTTTTATTCAGCTGTTTAAAAGCAGAACATCTAATTACAGTTCCTATTAGTCAACATTAATTTTTTTTTTTATTTTTGCTATGGAGCATGTGTGATGACTGATTTTCTAAAAACAGAATTCTTCAGCATATGGAACAAATCATGTTATTATTAATGCATTCCCAAATGACTCTGCATTTCAATTCCCTTAATTATTTAGTCATTGCTGATTATGTCTTTTTACAATTCATTATCTCATTTCTTGCCATGTGGGCATTTTATTCATTAAGTGTCAAAATGAAGGGTTTGACCTAAAAAAAAAAAAAAAAGATAATCAGGAAATACTGGCATATTTTTAAAAGTCTGTTTCCCTTCTTCAACATTTTCACGCCATGTGATAACACACTCTAAACAACAAGTATTTCAAGGACATCTTAGGTAGCAGTGCTGATCTGTGTACTATGACAGCCGTGTTGGCCCGGGTTGGGGGGGCATCGAGGAGGGGAGGCTGTGCAGTTGCTTACCGGAGACATCTCTAAAGATTAGAACGTACCAGTTCCAACTACAGCTCAATCACACTGCGATGTTCTCATTTTAAACAAAGATACTATTTGTGTGAGTGGACTGTTGTACTAGTTTTATTCCAAAGCTAAAATGATCTTTTAAAAATAGCTCTTTAAGTAGTGCTGGGAAACACAGGGTAAGAAACATTTACTAAATTGAAAGAGAACTCGCTCTTTTACTTAAAAAAATTTTTAAAGATTTTATTTATTTATTTGACAGAGAGAGACACAGCCAGAGAGGGAACACAAGCAGGGGGAGTGGGAGAGGGAGAAGCAGGCTTCCCGCGGAGCAGAGAGCCCGATGCGGGGCTCGATCCCAGGACCCTGGGATCATGACCTGAGCCGAAGGCAGACGCTTAACGACTGAGCCACCCAGGTGCCCCGAGAACTCGCTCTTAATTAGAAATAATTTTGTCCTCTGGCTGGTCCCACTGAAGTTACAAAACCAGACTCTGACTGGGACTATTTAATAAGGCCTGGGCACTCTGACCTTCATGCAGATGTTGGCTCATGATTTCGGTGAGGTCTGTGTACCCTGAGACCAAATTCATTGTAGACATTTAAAAAAAGGCAAGGGGAAACTAAGAAAGGATTAAGAAGGCTGAGGATGTGAGAAAATCAGAGGAGAAAATACTTATTTCTACCTGGCTAAGGCCTCTGTCTATCTGAGATGTCAGATTTTCTCAACAAAACTGCTTTGTTTGTAACCTAGGTGGTAGATACTACAAATAGCATAGAACAAAATGGTAAACCTCTTATTAAGTGTGCCTTCTAGCTAAACATGTACCTCCTGATCATGCTAAAATCGCGTACTACTGAACAAGATGTGAAAACGGAACTCATTTTCCTTTTTTGATTTAGAACAAACAAATGCCATACAATCAAAGGAGGGTGCATCTAGGCAAGACGAAGCCTGCAATAGATGGGCTCAAAGAGAGTATTACTCATCTGAGGCCCAGAAAGAGAATTTCTTTGGAGAAAGATACTGTAATACTGTGATGCTTTTCTCCCCCATCTGAAGGGCGGGGGGAGAAGGGAGCTAGTTCTTCCTCACCTCAACCTAAGTGAAAGGGCTTTCATACACACACCCGTGCACACATCAGCAGCCCTCAGAGGACTTCATATTTGCTTTGGGTGCTTGGGGATACCTAACTTAAGCCTGCAAAAATCATCAGGGGAGCAGCGAATGGCTGACATGGCGGCACAGAAGGCTCTGTCACATGTGGATTGAACTTTGACCTACAGAGAGACAAGACATACACTGGATGCAGAAGCTGGGTTGGGCAAGAACATGGAGAGAAGAGGCAGTCATATGGAAGACGGAAAGAGGCACTACCCTCATCAAAGGAGCTACAGGTAGATGTTCACAGTGAGGAAACATCTTTTTGGAACCATTAAAGCACCCCACAAAGAACCAGTGCTCTTTCCCACAGAGAGAGACCCACCAACTCCACAGAGCACCAGTGCCAGTTCCTAGGGACAGCCAAGTATGACTTCTTGGGCCCTTAGCACTTTCTTGTCACCCTAGCTCTAGCCCTGGAGGAGCCAGAAAGCCCAGCTGAAAAAAGGAACAATGCAAGCCAGTGTAATAGAGAAGGAACACCTATGTCCCTCCTTCCCTCCTAGGATTCTAGCCTGAAGGAAGCCCAAGTTGGGGGAAGGAAATCTTTAACTTTAAATGAGTTCAGAGCTTTTTTTTTTTTTTAAAGATTTTATTTATTTATTTGACAGAGAGAGACACAGCCAGAGAGGGAACACAAGCAGGGGGAGTGGGAGAGGGAGAAGCAGGCTTCCCGCGGAGCAGAGAGCCCGATGCGGGGCTCGATCCCAGGACCCTGGGATCATGACCTGAGCCGAAGGCAGACGCTTAACGACTGAGCCACCCAGGCGCCCCAAATTCAGAGCTTTGATGAGGCCCTATAGCTGGGCATTTTAATTACTGAAATGAGATTTTTTTTTTTTTTTTTTGTCACTAAGAGTTACTGGAGGACTTTTGAATCATCTAATAGTGTCCGGGAAACTAGTGAGATTTCATTTAAGGGCAGGAGAAGAAGTAGCCCACGAAAAGGATTTCAAGAGGCCCTGGGATCAAAACCTTTTGGGCTTTATGTTTGCATCCTGTTGAGTACTCCTTGGATGTAACGTTGCATTTTTTTTTTTTTTTACTGTGGTTAAAAAAAAAAAGAAAAAAAAAAATATATATAACAAAAAACGCATCATTTTAACCCATTTTTAAGTATACTGTTCAGTGGTATTTACATTCATATTGTTGTGTAACCACCATCCATCCACAAAACCTTTTCATCTTTCCAAACTAAAGCTCTATTTCCATTAAATAATATGTAATAGTTGCATTTTAAAGAGGAAATAAAAGAACTCAGCATAAGGCCTGGCTCTTGGCCTTGGGATTTACTACATGCTTTTGTTGCTATTTTACTTTCATTTTTTCCATTTCTGATGCTCTTATTTGTGTGTGTGTAGATCTGAGTTTCAGACCACATCATAGTCCTTCTGCTTATGAATTTCCTTTAACATTTCTTGTAAAGTAGGTCTGCTGGTAATGAATTCCCACATTTTTTTGTTGGTCTGCAAAACTCTTTATTTCTCTTTAACTTTTAAGGAATATTTTTGCTGAGAATTCTGGGCTGACAGCTTTTTTCTTCTTTCACCACTTCAAAGATGTCACTCCATTGTCTTATTGCTTGCCTGGCCACTGATGAGAAGTCTTCCGTCATTCTCGTCTGAGTTTCTCTGTTGGTAATGTGTCTTTTTTCTCTGGCTGGCTGCCTTCAAGATTTTCTCTTTGTCTTTGGTCTTCAGCAGTTCGAATATGATATACCTTGGGGCGTGTGTTGGTATTTATACTGCTAGGCATTCTTTGAGCCTGAGCTTCTGGGATATGTGGGTTGGGGGGGTCTGTTGCTAATTCTGAAAATTCTTGGCCATTATTTGTTTTGTCTTGTTCTCTTTTCTTCCCCCTCCTCGGATTCCAATTACATGAATATTTCACCATTTACTATTATCCTCCAGAGCTTAGATGCTCTGCTCTGTTTTTTTCTTACATTTTTCTCTCTCTGTTTTCATTTCGAGTAATTTCTATTGACTTATCTTCATACTCTTTGATTCTTCCCTCAACTGTGTCCAGTCTACTGACAAACCCATCAAAGGCATTTTACATCTCTCTGTGTTTTCCATTTCCCCATTTTTTCATGTGGCTTTCTTATAGTTCCTGTCTCCCCAGTGAAATTACCTATGATTCTGCATGCATGATTTTGGATTCCTATCAGAAGTAAAAACGAACTTCATAATTTTAGATGCCTCTTCCTTCAGAGCCACTAATGTATTAATTGTAGCCATTTAAGTTCTAATGTCTGTGTCACATTGGATTCTGATTCTGATGACTGCTTTGTCCCTTCAGACTGTGCTTTTTTGAAGCCCTTCATTGGTCTCCTAAGTTTGTGTTGAAAGCCATACATGTTGTATAGGGCAGCAGACTCTGAGGTAAGTATGTTCTGTGCTTGCAGATGAGAATGCCTTTCCCTCTGTTAGGTCTTTAGTTTGAAGGTTTGTGTTCATCTAGTCAGGAGTTGGTATGGTTATGAAGTTTGTGCTCTGCTTGGCTATGAATCTCCCCACTTGACTGTGGGTCTTCCCTATGCATGGCTCTTCCAGTTGTATCCCACTCTTATTTTTACTCAATCCTTGCTGGTGTGGTGGTTGGAGAATTGGGGAGGGAAGATGGACTCTGAGGTTTTGATTAAGACTTGGTTTCAGGTAGGCACCGAGAACAGGAGTCTTGGTGGTGTAGCCTCCTCCAGAAGCAATGTTAGGTAGCACATAGTCCTGTGCCTTCCCCAGGGGTAGAGCTGTTTGTTTTCTCTTCACCAGGTACAGTGGGTCTCCCCTAGGGACGTCAGGATGCATTTTGGTTGTCCTTCCTCCTGGAGATTAAGGCTTTTGTTTCTTAGGAATGAGAGGGAGAGGGGTCTGAGATTCAGTTTCGGAGGTGGGTGCCATTCCCCTGCCCCACCAGGGGATCCACCAGAAGGGCTGCAGTTTTGTGCCCTTCTTCCCACAGATGAAGGTTTCCAAGCAGTTGGAGAGATAGAGGAGTTGGGTGTATATGGCCTTGGGTGGTATCCCATATGAACCAATGCTCAGGTCCCATTTCTTCCTGAAGGTGCCTGGCTCTCATCACATTTCAGGTTAATTGTTTGCCCTATGATGTCAGTTCTTTCATGGGTTAAATAGTTTCTCTAGCTTTTTTCTTGTTTTGAGTGAAGCAGTGCTTCCTCCAGCTCTCTATCTTCTTTCTGTAGCTCTGAGCTGAAGCATTACTGCTATTCATAGCACTTTACCATGTTATGTGCAATCCTTAATCTTCTTTGAGCTACACAACCAACCTGGGTCAAGCACATGTTACTGCTGCCACAGGCAGACAAGACACTCGGCTAGAAAACTTACTATTTACTATGCTGAATATGGATGGCCAGTTCTTCATCGTCAAGTACTGATAGGTATCATTATAAACTCCTACTTCACTCAAGAGTAGATTCTTATCAGAGGTAATACTAAGTTTATAATTTTAGATGCTTCTGAGTTCCCATGAAGCCATGAATTTTCTATATGTAAAATTCCAGCTCTTATTCATTTCTGGACCCTAGAAATTCTCTGGCTTTCTTTCTTTTTTTTTTTAATTTTTTTAATTTTTATTTATTTATTTTTTTATTTTTATTTTTTTAAAGATTTTATTTATTTATTTGAGACAGAGAGAATGAGAGAGAGAGCACATGAGGGGGGGAGGGTCAGAGGGAGAAGCAGGCTCCCTGCCGAGCAGGGAGCCCGATGCGGGACTCGATCCAGGGACTCCAGGATCATGACCTGAGCCGAAGGCAGTCGCTTAACCAACTGAGCCACCCAGGCGCCCTCTCTGGCTTTCTTAATAGTAAGAACTCAAGGCACTGAATACAATTTAACAAGTAATATGTCCCATACTTGAAAGTATATAAGATGCCTTTAAATATTGAATAAGTCCATTTTTTCATGAAGTTAGATTTTCAATAAACCATTCAAAAGCATTTATTGAGATGATTGCTGGGTGCTACAAAATCAAACGGAAATGTAGGCAATCTCATTCTAATTGAAATTAAGTCTGTACATCACTGAAAAATATTGAAAAGAAATAATCCTTCATACATGGTATAAAAATGCCAACCCACTTTCCTTCTCATGTCTTCTTTTAAGGGTCTATATAAAAGCCGAGGATTTTCTGAACCCACCCCTTTGAAGACTTCCACTATTTTAATTCATTGTCCTTTCAAGTCCAAGTAGATTTCTGAGTTTTACATTGCTCTCCTTAGTTGTGTAAGTATATGTGGAAAGGATTGATATTTAAATAGGAGGGTTCTGTGTCATTTGCCAGCTATTCCAAGCAATGTACCAAGTGTATTTCAGTGTGAAAATACTGCTACAAGTTAGAAGCTATGATTTTTAATCCTTTGTGAGCTCTCAAAAGGAATCTTCAGGAACATAGTAGACTAGAACACATACTATAAACATTACTTTGCCTGGGTAATCTGATTTATAATAAGGCATACTTAGTAAAACCATATACGTGTAAGAGCAACTTATAGGCACAAGTTGACATAGTTTTATCATCAACCAAAAAGGCAAAGAAATTTAAATAAGCACTTGAACCGTGCTTAACGAGACAAAAAGCTACCAACCACCTATCAAACTAGTGTTCCACCAGGGGGCGCAGTCTGCATTTATTCCCTTTGCAGCCACTTTACTTAGTATATGCACCTGAACGGTTGTATAAAAAACTCTATTTTTGTAAAGTGATTTATAATGTCCCACTGGCTTTTGGCTTTATTCCAAGCTTTACTGTTTGTCAATCAAACTCAGTGATTTCCAACACTTTTGTTTTCCTATAAATGCTGAGTTTTAAAGACACTGTAAACAGACTTTAGGGGAGTCTGCTGCTAATCCTAGGTCCATCTTTTCCTATAGCCAGGAATCCTTTAGAAAGCAATTGTTTCTTAGCAGTAAAGATAATCGCACAAGTATTCTACAGCTAGATAGTCTAGATGGAAATTTCTTTAAGTAAACCTCGTCTCTAATGAATTTGAAAATACTCGATTATCCTAACAACAAGGAAACCAGCAGCTAACAGTCATCAGTTCCAAAATAAAATGTTTATTTCAATCACAGATTTACAAAATTGGTTTACCTCCAGAATTGCATTTGATGAACGAAAATATTTTGTTAGACGCTGACTCACTAAGATGTGTGTATTCACAAATTTACCCAGCAAGAGATGTTACAACCATATCAAATAGTGAGTGAGAACAATAGCTTTTTTTTTTTTTCCTGGGCAAAATGTACACTGTCTTGAAACCTACATTAGCGCAGTGTTACCCGGCCATTTGGTGGCAGAGCTGTTGTTGAACGCAGGAGTATCTGATGCAAAAGCTCAAGCTCCAGGACAACTCACACCCGGGCTTCTGTCCCTTGGAGCTCTTGGTATCTCTGGACTTCCCATCTTTACCCACCCCTCTCCTGGGGGAGGAGGACAGCACTGAGTGTTGCTTGCTCTTACGAGGGGTAAGACGGCAGGAGCTGTCAGTAACGTACAGCTCCATACAAGGCAGCGTATAACACAGGCTGATGCGAAAGACCCATTTTCTCAGTAACAGACATACTACTCAGTGACTAGCTTCCACATGAATACACACTCGAGCTCACTCCGTAAGGAACTATCAGTGGTATTTCCATGCTCACTGCACCTCTCTCATGCCACTCGGCATGTACCGATCCTCAATCTAACTGCTGCCAGACGCCTTGCAGCTTCTCGCCACTGGGGCAACAACTGCAGCCGTCATGCATCCCTTTGTTTCCTCGAGGCTGTAAGAAAGAGGTGGTACGATGCAAGAGTTCTGATGTACCCTCACAAGAAGAACTGGCTCAGTCTTACGTTCTGAAAATATTCAGAGTTTTGAAAAAATTGCACTGTGTTTATGAGCTTGGGCTCCGGGGACCTGAGTTTGAACCCTAACCCTGTCTCTTAATTGCTCTCTACGTCTCCGTTGCCTCTCCTGTAAAATGGGGATGACATCATATAGGGTTACTGTGAGGATTAAAAGAGGTAATAGATGTGAAGGGCACAGTTAGCCATCAATATATGTTAAGCAATGCCATTATGATACTTTCCTATGCTTTAAGTCGCGTAGTTTGCTCTAGTCTAAGAAGCCAATTCAAATCCCTGCGCCTTAAAGATAGGGAGGCTATGAGGCAATATTGATTTGATTAGCTCGTCCTCATTTTCAGTGATAAAGGTCCAGCACACATCCTGCAAGCTTTCCCAATGCTCCTAAGATGTTGGGGGCGGGGAGAGGGAAGGGGATGGGAATGCATTTTTAAAATGTTCAAATCAAAATTACTGCTCATCTGATTTCCTAAACATTTGTTCTAATTCACCAAATATTTTGCTCACTGCCTTATCTTTCCTTCCTCTATTTGCATGTGCTTCGCTTTTGATGTGGCACACACTTTAAAAATACATTATTAAGCAGACAAGCACGTCACCCCTGGAGCTAGCACTCTGTCCCCTGCTTATTCTTAACCAATCTCCTTTTGTGTTCTTTTGTGCTGAAGTGATTAATCATTTCAACTATTCAAGGGTTGCTGACGATCTTTCTAGATGATGCCAGCTACGATGACCCCTCCTCCCCCACCATCCACACCGTTTTAAACATGTTAAGAATCTGCTTTGGAGTCTTTATTCATGTCACAGTGGGCTCCTCATTTCACACAAGAATAACTAGTGAACCTCCAAAAGAACTCCGTGTTCATTTCTCATCTTTTTCCAGAGTCTGGGGTTGGATGTGTGTGGAGAGGTTGGTGAGAGAAGTCGGTGGAATAAAACAAGGAAACAGGAAGTTAAGAAGTCAGAATGATAAACGCTTATTTTGCAGACTAGAGGAGACATTTTTCTCTCACTGGTTGGAGAGAACCTGTTGCACCTCATTGTTTGCGCAATATCATCTTTTTCATCGCATGTGGCTGGATTTTCTCAAGCCTCCCCCCCATTTGCCTCTTTCTAGTTATTTGCAATGGAATTTTCAAATGGCTTTTGTAGTTCAAGTTGAGTCTCAGATTCACCAGGGTCTCAATCTGTAATTTGGTTAGAAAGAAGCAGCTGAAATAGGTTTTCAGGGATTGGTCATTTTTTAGAAGCCACTACTAATATTTTTAGCTAACTTTAAAGGTTCTATTTTGAAAAGCCTATTCTTCATTCCCCACCCCACCCCTCGCTACACACCATTAAACTGAATTCAAAAACATGTTTTAAAAATTGGCCCAAAATACTGTTAGGCCACAAGTTATTGCCAGGGAAGGGAAGACTAAAATGATTCATAAAGGAAATATGCAGATACAAGTATTTCAATAATGTTAAATGAATTAATATAGAATCCCAGGGTAATTTAAAAAGAAATATGTACTTTACATACAGAATTAATCTATATTGGAGACTATTAAAAAGATATTCACAAGTAGCTGAGGATAGAGTTTTAAATTATTGCATAATACATCAATTATAAGCATGCTGATCTTAAGATTTTTAATCACATTTCAGAGGCCTAATCAATGTTCATAGATACTTTGTTTAAAAAAATAACATAAAATCTTTAATATTTTTAATTCCACAGAACCACAGACGTCTAATTATTTAGAATTACAACGCAAAAATAAGGCACTAAAATAAAAACATCATACTGAAGAATCTGTAATAATAAACAGGTCACAACTTCTGCGATATCCTAAGAAATTCAGGGCAGAGAGAAAGATACCCATTTGCACAAATAGGCACATCTTTTTAGTGGGAGGAGAGACAGAGGGAAGGTACATTAAAGAAAATAAATCCCCTACTGTTAGCATATGACAATTGTTCTCAAAGCTAATAACTGGAGAGACAGGCAGTGGTGCACCTTTCCTGATTTATCATCAGAAACTGAAATTGTTTAGGAAAGCAGTATTTGGTAGGGGGCTGGTCTCCGGAGAGTGGAGGTGTGAGCAGTGGTACCGAACATAGCATTTCTCCAGAACTGCTGAGGTCTAAGTGGGGCCAGGAATGGAGCTATGTGCAAACGGGACGACAAGCCATGTGCAAAACCTAGTTAGTGTGGGGGGCTAAAGAATGCTGACACTAGGGTACCTATTCGGAAATTATGGGCTGTGTGGATAGCTTCCAAAATCAGAACAAAATAAGATGCCTATAAGTATGGGAGCATGTTCTAAAAGTTATGCAAAATGTCTGAGTTCCAACCCCTACATTTAAAAAACACTTACACTGCATTGCATCCAACCAACATAAAAACAAAGGAATTGCACCACTACAAATCACATTTCTCAGAACTATAGGACAACATATAAATGAAATGGAAAGGGGAATGGAGGTTTCTAAGTTTTTTCAGGTTATGCTGATTTAAATAATTATGAATATAAGGACTACAGAAAATGTAGATTAATATCTAGATAGATGGTCTAATTTTTCAAGGCCCTTATCTCTTTAATCTGCAAATTATCATCTTCTATTTAAGAAATTATTTTCAACTTTCCTATGTGGACACAAATTTGTAGCAAATTTGTAATTTCACACCCCTCAGTTTGAAAAGGTAACAGAAAACACTGTGTGTGGTTTTAATGATAATAAATACAATTTTTAAATGTATGTCTTGAGCTGATCGCTTTTGGGTGGATGTGTTTTAATTGTTCTAAGAACTGCTTTCCACAGAGCATATTAGCAGCGGAAAGAGCTTTGACTTCCAGCCCTTGATGCTATGAGCAGCAAAATGGTAATTAACCAAATTATCCCTGTAAATTTATTATCTTGATTTCTTCAACTTGTACATTACACTCATTATCTATCAAAATGAAAAACTCCATCTCCTGAAAGATAATCAGAACACAAGTGGCAGATAGAAAGGTCTGAGCTCTCCTGACGTGTGAAATGCCAGCAAGAGCCGCTGGACTCCTTTTCACTTCCAACCCTCAGGAGTTAGGGGGTGAATTTTCTATCTCTCTTGCATTTGTGCTAATTGTAGGATGTGTCCTAATGCTCCCAGGTCACACAACAGTCTTGGATGTCCTTGGAGAGCTGATGTACTAGGGGGATAGCACCTCAACATTTTTTGTTGCAGTACTGGAAGGACAATAAAGTAGAGAGCAAGAACAGACATTGAGCAAAAGGTCAAAGTCATTCATTCATTATTCTCCATCCATTTATTCAGTATTTATTAAACATTCATTATGTGACAGTCATTTTGATAGTCCCTGGGGATAGATGGTAACAGCCTAATGTGGGCAACGAAGGACCATTATGACTCAATATAATAAGTGAAGCGATAAGAATAAAGGGTACCTTTCCTGGGGAATACAGAATAGGAGCATCTAACTCAGACCTGGGAATCAGGAAGGCTTCCTGCAGGGAGTGATCTCTCAAGGAAGGTTTGGAAACAGCAGAATTTGGGGTGAGGGGTAGACAGAGCATGAGGTAAGCCCAGAGGCAGAAGTGGAGTATAGAGTGTGAGGGGGACAGTGGGGAAAGATAAGGCTGGAACGCAATGCAGGGCTAGGACTTGTGTGGCTCTCCCAGACCACATCCAGGAATCTGACTCTGTCCTAAACCCAAGGGGAGCCACTGAAATGTTTTTAAAGCACACATGCTTTGGAAAGCTGATACCACCTACATTGGGGGAGCTGGCTAGAGGCAGTCAGTAGGCAGGTGGCCGGGGAGGAGGTCTCTGGAATAATCTAGGTGGGAAAGATGGTGGACTGAACAAGGAGGGTAGCACGGAGATGAAAAGAAGCAGACCTGTTTAAGTGAGATTCAGAAGACAGACTGACAGACTTGGTGTGGAACCGAATGTGACGAGTGTGAGGAGGAGAGCCCAATGGCTTGAGCAGCTAGGTGAATGAGGATAATCCATGCTGGAGGCAGAGCCAGCAGGGGTGTGAGATGGCATTAGGGTAAAGGTGTCCATGACACACATAAGTGGAGCAATTGGGGCCCTGGGTGGCTCAATCGGTTATGCGTCTGACTTTGGCTCAGGTCATGATCTCAGGGTCTTGGGATGGAGCCCCGTGTCAGGCGTTCTGCTCAGCAGGGAGGCTGCTTCTCCCTCTTCCTCTGCCCTTCCCCCTGCTAGTGCTCTCTCTCTCTCTCTCAAAGTCTTTTTTAAAAAGTGGAGCCATTCGGGGCAGCTGGATAGATGAGCATGAAACTAAGGAAACAGCTGGGCTTGAGATAACATACTTGCCCCCTGCCCCATCATGGCACAAATGCCCCCAGAAGCTGGAGAAACTGTAGCCTCTAGAAGAAGAGAGCTGGGACAGAAGTCCGAGGAATCCCGGCACATCAGGGGTAGTTACAGGAAGAGAGGTGCATGGAGGAGCCCAAGAAGAAATGACCACCCAATGGGAATAAATCCAGGAGGGTGTGGTGAGAGAGGCTAAGGCTTGAGCATTTTGAGGTGGACAGTGCGGGCATCACATGGAATGCCCACCAGGGGATGATGCTGGGAACAGTCTCTGTGCTTAGCAAGAAGCCAGCGTGGAGCAGTGACACTGGTAAAAGTGGTTTCAGGGGAGCACGGGAGGAGGAACCGGACAGCAGGGGGTTGATGGGAAAGTGGAGGTGAAAGCACACGGGGACTCTGGCGGGGGGAGTCAACTGAGGAAGGGGAAAGAGCCCCAAGGAGTGCAGCACTGAAGACGCTCTCTTCTGAAGATGGAAAGCATGTGTACACATTTACCCTGAGGACACTACGAGAGATCTAGGCTGGAGGAGACCTGAGAGAGAGGGCACTCACCAGCTCCTGAGCTAGCTGCAGTCGTGCATGGGACTCCAACACACAGGCAGAGGGATCAGCCGGAAGTCAGGAAAGAGGGAAGGAGGGGTGCATGAGATTCAGGTAAGTTTCCAGGTCTGTCAGCGGGTCGGAACACAAGAGGTCTGGCAAGACAGAATCTAGGCCTGTTTGGTTCACTGCTGTGCCCCCGGTGCCTAGGACAGAGCCTGGCACACTGGCCAAGGAAGCCAGCAGGCCAAGGTGCGCATGCTAATAGCATCTATCTCCTCAGCATCTGGGACAGTGAAGCTCCTGCTGAGGCAGGAAGGAGGTCCAGGTGTCAGAGGTGAGGAGCAAGGGGGATGGCTAGTGGCTAAGCCAGTTCAGCCTGGCTCTTGGGGATGAAAAAGTCTTTCTCTGTATAAATCACAGAAACATATACCATACACAGTACAGTATATTTGCAGTATTAGAATTTCATGGGGCAGCAATTAGGAAGAGTGTCTAAGGATTCCCTAGAAGGGGATAATGGGAAACAGCACAGGCCAGCTACCAAGATGATCCTGCCCTGAAACTGGGATTCAACATCAACAAGAGGTCACAACTGGCTGGACGCATAGAAGGGTCCATGATCCAGGCCTCAGAGCTGGCTGCTAGAGAAAAGGTTTCACTGCTCCATCCTGGAAGTCCTGGGGTAGACTCTGAAGGTAGACAAGAGACCAAGCACAATGGTGCCTTGCTAATGGGGTGGAGTGGAGGGCATTAACAGAGGACCCGCCTCAGAGGAAGGTAACGCTCACACATGGCCGTTCCAGCTACAGGCTGAAATTGGCAAGCTTTCTGGGGGGAGAGATGGCCGTGCGCTTAGAGAATTTGATGGGGCAGAAACAGTGGTAAGAGGTCTTCAGTGATTTGTACTCAAGGACCTATTTGCAAGGACCAGCTGCCTGAGAGAATTTCTAGGTTAAAGAGAGAAGCAAAAAAACGTAGGGTAGAGATGAAGAAGGTCACAGGGCCCTTTTTGCTAGAAATTTTCTGATACAAAGGTTACACACCGGGCGCCTGGGTGGCTCATTTGGTTAGGCGTCTGCCTTCGGCCCAGGTCATGATCCCAGGGTCCTGGGATCGAGTCCTGCATCGGGCTCCCTGCTCAGCAGGGAGTCTGCTTCTCCCTCTGCCTCTCTCTCTCTGTCTCTCATGAATAAATAAATAAAATGTTTTTTTAAAAAAAAAAAAGGTTACACACCTGTATACAAACACTCACAGTCTAAAAATACTTCGGCAAACAAGGAGGATCTTATTTGTCTGCACATGTTAAGTACTAAGATCACTTCAGCAAATATTCTAATGTTTTTGTGCTTCTTAATTAGCACTCCAAAATATTCTTTATTAAGTGACTTAACATAATCATTCCATAAATAATTACCAGTTTTTATCTTTGGCACGGTTTTCAAAGTCCAATGAGCACATATGCTTATATTATACTTAAGTATAGAAATAGGAAAGAGAAAATAAAATTGCATTCGTTCTGTTAGGTAAATTTAGCAAAGGACTTGAAGCAAGTCGAGCGGCCAGCAATATTAGCATTGAAGAGCTGCACTTAAGAGAACCCAAGATTAAAAATAAGTATTTCTTTGGGAATTTATACATTTGAAAGTATTATCAGATATTATACTCTCATGTGTATTGGTATTTTCTAGAAGTAAAATAAAAACCACACTGCAATCGTAAACTTCATTCATAGATAAAGATAAGAATCTGCATGCTTTGTTCTAGGTGATCCAAGCTTAAGCACTTATTTTTCTGAAAATGAGGCCTCACTGAAATACAAAGAAGCAGAAATCTGTGAGGGTGCTGTGAAAACCTGAGAGGCAGGCATGGGTGACAAGTATAGTCCAATGGACCACATATGCACCGTCAGGCAGCAACTGTCTCTGCTTCTGTCCCACCCTCCTCCACTCTTGTGTTGCTAGGGGAGGACTCTGCAAGGCACCTTTCACAGGAGCACTGGCATCGAAAGGAATGCATCTCTATTTGCTTTCTTCCCCACATTCTCTCTCTTACTCATTCTATAAGCATCTGTCCCTTCTGCGTGTCTGGCAGGTGTTTTAAACCATGGCATAAATCTACTACTTTCTGAGTTACATTCAATCTCTTATTTCTTTGTTCTGTTGATGCCCCTTGTAAGGCAAGAGCAACAGAAAACTTACAAAATGACGTATTTTTAATCCCTCGGTCCTTTAATGTAATGCTAAGCTTCACCAAGTATCCTCATGAGAAACTGTGAAACTGGGTCTTTGACCTTGCCTGAAGCTCAGCCCTTCATGCATCCTGGCTGGCTGACACACCTCCCGTGTGTATCTCCAAGTCTTTACTAGCCTGGCTACGGTAGGAGGCACATAGCGCCAGGAGCTTCCATGACATCCGGTGGCATTTAGGTTTTGTGAACAGGCCATTTGTGTATCTCCTCTTTTCTTTCAGTCAGCACCTTCAGAGTAAAATAGTGACCAACACCCATGAAAAGATATCAACTGAGGTATCAGAATTCACCCTTGACTGTTAGGGCAGAAAGTACATTCCCATGGACCTTTAGCTACATGGGCTGCTAACATTCCTTTGGTCTTCTATCCCCATGGTTCTGTAAATGCCTTTGTAATTTCTAATGGTATGCATGAGAATGAGACAGGCAAACAAAGAAAGGCAAAGCCATTCGTGCCGGAGCTTCCAGACCTCTGGGGTTCCTTTGGCTATCACCCTCAAAGTCTCTCGGCTCAGAACAGATTCTGAATTAGAGTGGTCTCTTGCCCCACTGCTGTTAGAAATCGAACAGTTCTGGAGGGATCACAAAGTCTACAGAGTGTAGCCAAATGGCCCTGGAATGTAGGAGCAGGCCATTGGATACCCCTCACAGGCATGAAGATGCCCTTGGCAAGCAGAGATGGAGACATTTAAGTAGGGCTTTTGGTTTCAGCCAAAAGGACTAGCATAATAACATCTCTTAAAAATGCATCTATGGTTGTAAAAGAAGATATACATTGTGGTATTTCTGTTTCTATCCATTCAGATGACCAAATGCAGAAAGAGAAATGAAAACAAAACACTACCAGCCAATAGTTCATCTTGGGCAAGACTCGTAGGTTTTGTCTGGTGAATTTCTCTAGGCCTACATTAGGTTTACCCTTGCTCTGATTTTATTTCACTGCAGCAAGTAATGGGATGTATTAATGGAGCTCCTCTGCAGCTCAACCTGGATTGATTTTGCCATTTGTGGGCTTCATTTTGTCACTAATAAAATCTTTACTGTTTGAAACAAATGAAATCATTGATAAAGGAAAGAGCATGAGCTCAAAAAAGCCTGCCTGGTCTGAAGCAGGGGAGATTTGACTGAGGTCCATCTCTGTAAATGAGCCGAACAGGTCACTTAAAACAAGTTGTCTCTTTGTTCTCTATAGGCTAGCCAACATATTTTCATTTGGGTTAAGGAGCATGTAGACATTTAAGCACAAGGTTTGTCTTGGCCCACCATGAGGGTCAGAACATGTGAGGGGACCATAATAATGTGCACTTCACATGATGGTGCTTTAAATGCTCTCCTTACTCACAGACCGCCCAGAATCCAAACCGAAAATCTTGTCCAGCAGGCTCCTTATCTAGGAGTATCTAGAAACGGAGTTCCTTTATTTGCTGGAAGTCTGTTCAATTGTAGTGTCAGGAAACTGATTTGGGCCCCCAGAATTTAAACAAGTACCAGTTACCCCCTTCCTATCAACAGAAATCCAACTCTATGTAAATATTCACTATAAATATCACATAGGAAATTGGAATTAAATTAGTGACTAAAGGTAAAAACCAAGAAAATAATCTGCTCAGATGTTACCCTGAAATTGTCTCTAACTTCATCCTTTAAGTCCAAACCAGAATCTCCAACACTGGTCTCTTATTAGGAAGGCTCACTACGCTATGAGCAGTGCCCCTCAACACCTGCCATCTAAAGCTGTCTTGCATAAAATTTGTGCATCCTAGATTCTAGCCCTACACAACCCCATTAAGTTGTAAACGGATTTTATTTGCTGAACAAATGTTAATGCCATTCTACGTTAATGGATAATGCTACGAAAAGCACCTAAGTATTACAGCACTGGAACCTTTAAGAATGAAATATAGTATAACTTACAAAACTGTCTGTTACAAACATATGTCAGCCATGAGGGCTCCTAGTTCTTATTGCCCATCTTCATAGAACTTGGTTATAATTTCTCCCTCGGTTAACTGAATTTTGCAATAATACACAGATTTATTAGGTCCCAGGATTAGAATTCTCTGAGTAAGAGTAAAAAATAATTACACTTTAGAATATAATGTAATATTCAAATGACTTGAAAACAGTCACCTCAGCAAAAATAAGAGAGGGGAGAGGAAAAAGAAGTTTAAAGATGAGGTTGATAACATTGGCCATAAAACCTCTGTGAGTTCAAGTGCACAAATGCATGATCTGGCACTTCCGACTCATAAACATGTGGAAATGGGAAACCTCCCTTTCACGGCAAAATGCCTGAGTGGTTTCATTATTGAGCCAGGGGGATTTCTTCATTTAATAAGAAAGCTCAGTAGAGAAGATAGAGAGGGTGCTGGTGCCAGACGGTGCTCGTTAAAATCCCAGCTCTACCACTTTCTAGTTGCGTGACCTTGGGCAAGCTGTGTTTAGATTTCTGTGTCTGTAAAATGGGGATGTTAACAGTCCCTGCCTCATGGGGCATCTGTGATGGCTAAAGGAGCTAATACATGCAAGAAACTGAGAACAGTACCTCATCCGTAATAAGCGTCCCATAAATTCCATAAAACGTGTTCCATCATTTGGTACTTGTTCTTATCAACAGGGTTGTTTGCAAATGGAGAGGCCCTGGATGGAAACCGTGGCCTCTCCTCACAAAAGGTCTCTCGACTCCCTGACTTCATATTCTCAGTCTTCTCTTGTCTGGATGCTGCTCCTTCTACTGCACAGAAACAGCACTCAATAAAGTCACTGATGAGCTTTTTGTTGTCCAGTCCATGGAGTGGTTTTCAATCCTCGTCTCTCTTGTACTCTCAGAAGTCCTGTGCACTGTTGAGCTTGAAACTCTCTTTCCCTGGGTTCTGGGACCTTCCATGGCCACCATTATCCCTCAACTTCCCGAGTCACACCCTCTCCCTTTCATTTGCTAGTGGATCCTACTCTCCTTGGCCCTTAAATGTTGGAATTTTGGCTCTCATTGCTTCTCTTGTCTCTCTCCAGGCAAGTTTACCCATTTCTATGGTTTTATTACCAACATGCTAATTAGTCCAAAACATTGTCCTTTCTGGGTCCCTAACTAGCCAAACCCTTCCTGTTCCTCTGCCTGCAGCCTCAATATTCTTCTTCTTAGGTCAGTTTCCTATTCGTCCTCCAACTATTAGTCCAAATATTGCTTCCTCAGGAAAGCTGTTCTTGACCTAAAATGAGGTCATGTGCCCTATGGTGGGCTCTCATGGAACCCTGAGTGCTTATCACAATTAACATTAGACATTTATTTATAAGATTAAAAATAAAACTTAGTATCTATATCCTCCAGCACATGGTTGGTTTCAAGAGGGTCATGTCTGCTTGGCCCACTATTATTTTCCCAGTACCTCCCACATGGAAAGGGCATGCTAACACTTGTTAAGTGAATATCTCAATTTTCATTATTTTAAGGCACTTTCATGACCTGCTCATTCTCCACCATAAGAGAGAGCCATGACTTTTGTGTGATGGCTCCATGTAACGAGTACCTTGGTGACCTTGACCACATCAGGTTTACCTGAGCTGATCACAAGGGGAGAGAAAGTGATAAGGAAAACTAGGCCCCACAAAGACTATCCATGGGAAGGAACCCAGTGCTAAAAAGGCCAGTAAGTCATGTCTACGATTTAGAGCAAATGGAATCTGTTTGTGAGTTATCACAATGATATTCTTCATTCTCCCTTAGAGGATTCCTTCACTCAATCACTCATTCATTTATTCATTCTACAAAGTCGTGATTCTCAGTTCCAGACAGCAGGGCCACAGTATGGGAGGAAGCCCAACATGTGGCAGATACACAATAAATACCACAGGCTGTAATGGAGAAGGAGCCCCATGCTTGTGTTTGGAGGAGAGGACGTGCTTAGGACAAGAGAGGAAGACAACCCTGGAGAATGACTGGTGTGTGCGAGGCAGGGGACAACCAGGAAAACATTCTGGGCAAAACTGGGAACACGGACATGATTCTCTAGGACCTCCCTCAGTACCAACTACTACTACTAACACGTCAGGCTGACAGGGGAGGGCAGAGAAAAGGCCCACCTGGACACCACCATCACCTCTGTTTCCTCTGAGTCTATACCATTTCCCATTCTGGACCACTCCTCATGGGCTCTGGGAAGACCAGAATTTGGAGAGGGCTCAGCTGTCTTCTGATGAAATCATCATCTCTGTTGCCCTGAACCTTGCATGTGCTTCCAAATCAATTATCTGCTTGGTCCAGCCTTTCCCTTTTGTTCCGTGCCTGATTCAAAGTGGGCCATGGTAGCGGCAGCACAGTGGAATATTAGGGTCAGTATTGGGAAGTAGAAGTGGGACCATGGGGCATAAGGCTTTCATCAGCTCTCTTGAGAAAAAAAATAATGCTTTAAATTCTTGACTGCAGCATTCAGTTGTATTTTAGGTGAATTTTATATTACCTCCACTATATCCTTTTGCTGTGTGAATTGCTCAAGCCCTTATTCAAACTTCAGGCTCTGCCTGGAGTGCGGAAAAGAAAGGTCAAATGACAGGTTTTTACCACATCCTCAGAAAAGAGAAGAAAGGATAAGAACGGGTAGGATTTTATAAATTGGGAAACCAAAGAGGGATTGCTATGTTTTGGTATTACCATTTTGCTGACATAAACACCATAACCAATCAAAGGAAGAAGGCTTAAACACTGAATATTTGGACTCCAAACATGAAAGTATGTCAAAAGAGAAACAGGAAAAGTATATTAGCACTTTACACTATTTGTTGTTTACTCTGAAACAAAGCCTCAGGTTAGAGATAATACAGATATAAAATACAATATGTGTTTTATTTAACATATATTAAATGCCAAAAATGAAGCTACCCATTTTGACAACTGTTTTCCATATAAATCTCTGCCAGAAAAACAAAAATCATTATGAACTCAACAGATCAAATTTCAATTTCTTATTTTGGTCAACTTGAGAGTTAAAGATTTATTTATGAAATAATGCTTTCCAGGAAGCCAAAAAAAAAAACCCTGCCTCTGAAAACAATTTGATGATTAATGCAAATTTTAAAACCAAATAATTATATTACTGTCATTCACTGGCAATTCAAGAAAGAGTGTGTAGGATGTCCAAAAGTTAGAAACATATTAAAATAAAGGTTTTTTCTTTATAGGGAATTGCCATCCCATCTGGTCTAATTTGTCTTGGTGTTTTGCCCAGCATAATATCAGCTCTCTGAGAATGTAAATTATTAGGTTACTCCCCTGAAAAAATATGAGTGAAGAAAAAATATGGGTTGAAGATGACATCCTGATTATAAGTTTGAATACTCAGGAAAACACTAATATGGCAGAAGAGCCCAACCTCAGTAAATCTGGGTGTGAAACTGGTTCACGGAGGGTAGCTACTAGAGATGATGAGGAGGAAAAAGACAGTCTTACAGGGAGTAACAGGCAACACAATAAGATGCAAAACAATATGGAAATAAATTTTCAGACACTGAGTATTACCTCTTTGTCAGAGTGCTTCTGATTCCAATTAAGTTTAGGAGAAAAATAACAAGGCAACCCTTGCCTGACTGGAAAGTATAGACTATTAAAGGATGCTTCTAAATAGGAGGGTGATAAATGGAGGCATCTAAATGTGTGCACAACGATATTTTTCATCTCAACTCTGTTCTTCTGTCTCCCAGCTGATCACTTTAATACAGTGTCACCTCAGCCCGTACAAAGGCATCAGGTTGATGGGTAACTCCTAGATTTTGAAAAGAAGCCATGTTTTTGTAAAGTGGCATTTAGGCAACTTCCATGATTGCCCTCAGAAAAGGTAAGCATCAAACAGGAAACAGACAATAGGCGCCTTTGACAATATAGCCACGTGCCTCCTTCTATTTGGAATCTACGTCCAATCAGTTGGTAAGATTTGTAAAAACAAAATGTCCTTACCCGAATTATTTCTTCAACACAGCTGTTTGTATCTCCAGATCTACTCTCCTGAAAGCAAAGGAAAAAAGAATTAAGTCTGATAGCATAGATTTATGGTTACAAAGAAAAGGGGACACATAAGCTTCTAAACCTGAGTTTGGTCGGGGGATGCCTGACGTGGGACTTAGTGATGAGCTCCTTTCCTTAATGAGGTAGCCTGAGTCACAGCTATGACTGCTCCCCTCCCCCTGCAGCACAGCAGACGGCAAGCCAGGAGCACCGCACACACCTGCAGTTCAGCTCTGGGCCCTCCAATCGCGCCCCTGCTAAGCAGCGCAGCGCCTAGGAGGACAGCGGCCAACTGGCAGGTGTGAGCTCTCTGTTCCCCCTGGGCTCCATCACCATGTGGAAATGTGGCCTCCGTTGCCAAAGTGGAACCAGTTCACCCACCAAACCGTGCAATGGCTTGGCCGAGTACAATGGTTGTGAAGGCTTAAGTAAAAGTCTGTCCCCACTTTTTAAGTAAAAGTCTGGTAGTTCCACCATCCTCAAAGCCCAGATTTACTGGTTTGATGAGCCGAAAACTGAAAGACCAAAAGGAGAAACATCCTCTCAACAGCCGCACAGCATGCTGGGTGTCACACTCCAGAGCCACTTGTTCTGTGACCCACACTGCCCTGTGCTGTGGAGATGTTAAGGGCTCTGAGGAATGGTGGCTTCGGGTCACAGTCGACACTGGGGAGCACTTTCAGTTCCAGAGATTCTGTGTGGTTACTGCTGGTTCCACAGCTCAGAGCGCAGGAAGTGGTATGGTGGGGACATGAAAGCAGCGTCTGCTGGTAGACGTGCCCGCTGTGGTCTGAGAGAGATACGTCCCCTGGCCTTTTACTTCAGTGACGTTGGCCACAACTCAGCATGACATTCGAGAATGAGGCTGTATTCACAATCTTCTCCAAGCCCATTCTCCCATCCTCTTCACAGTTCTCTCTCCACCAGGGAAGCAAATCTGCCCCTTTCCGTGTTTCCTGGATAATTCCAAGTCACCCCACAGACCACAGGTCAATCATGGCTTCCTCAGAGCAGCCGTCCCTAAGCCTGGAGTTCTCATCCTCAGGAGCATTTACTTCTTCTTCAGAGTACTCACTACATTCAGTACTTAACTCTTTAATGCTATCTCCTCCCTCTAGAACATATGCTCCACAAATTTAGGGGCTCTGTGTCTTTCAGCGGTGCCTCACAGTCCTGAGTGTGTGCAGTAAATGTTTGCTAGTGGACACTGTATGAAGAAATGAGAGAACCTCCTTCCTATGGTCTCCTGTGAGGACTACCACAATCAGCTTCAGGACTTTGGAATATTGCAAAGGCTCTACTGAAGAAGACACCTTTGCACCCTCCCCACCCTCTTTGCCTGGTGGAAGAGCATTCTGTTTGAAATAGTCTACTCTTCACACTGGGTAAGGGGCCAGGGTGTATGAAGGTATGTGAAGTCTGAAAAGGTCCCACACATGATTGAGAAAATTTGTCCAAGTCCCCTGAGGCCCAGAAAGTTTACATGACTCACCCTGCACCACATAAGAGCAGTGCCTGGACCAGAACACAGGACTCCTGACCCTCAGTCATGCACATTTTCACTTCCAGAAGCTTCCCCCAACCCCAAAGCTGTGCTTTAAATATATCTAATCCCTTAGCAAACCTGAGCTCATTTGTCAAAGGTACAAGGTTTATATGGTTTAGGAACTTCTCATGTGTGTGGTAAAATACACATAATACGAAATTTGCCATTTTAACCATTTTAAAATGCATAATTTACTGGCACTGAATACAGTCACAGTGCCACCAGTATCTAGTTCTGGAAGTTTTTCATCACTCTGAATGAAGTTCCCATGCCCCTTGAGCAGGAACTTCCCATTCTTCTCTCTCCTGAGCCCCTAGTAACCACTAATCTACTTTCCATCTCTATGGATCTTTCTATTCTGCACATTCCATGTAAATGGAATCATACAATATGTGGCCTTTTATGTCTGGCTAGCTGGTTTCACTTAGGATAATGTTTTCAAGGTTCCTCCATGTTATAGCATGTATCATATTTCATTCCTTTTTATGACCAAATAATATTCCACTGTGTGGATATACCACATTTTTTTTATCCATTCATTAGCTGATGTACATTTTGATACTTCCACTTTGGCTGTCATGATAGTACTTCTATAAACATCCATATACAAGTTTTTGTTTGAACGCCTGCTTTCAGTTCTTTGGGGTATATAATTAGGAGTTGAATTAGTGGGTCATATGGCAATTTCTATGCTTAGCTTTGTTGAGGAATTGCCAAACTGTTTTCCACCCTGGCTGTACTGTTTTACATTCCATCAGCAAGGTTCTAATTTCTCCATATCCTCACAGACACTTGTTATTTTTGGTTTTGCATTGTTTTGTTTTTGATAGTAGCCATCCTACTGGTGTAAAAATGGTATCTCATTATGGTTTTGCTATGCATTTTCCTAATGACTTTTGATGTTGAGCATCTTTACATGTGTATGTTGGTCATTTGCATATCTTCTTTGGAAAAATGTCCTTTGCCCACTTTTTAATTGGGTTTTTGTCTTTTTTATGTTTGTTGTAAGAGTTCTTTATATATTATGAGCCCTAGACCCTTATTAGATAAATGATTTGCACATATTTTATTGCATTCTGTGGGCTGTATATTCACTTTCTTGGTAGTTCATGGATGTACAAAATTTTTAATTTTGATGAAGTCCACTTTATTTTTTTCTTTGTTCCTTTGCTTTTGGTGTCATATCTAAGAAACCACTGCTAAATCCAAAGTTCTGAGAGATGTGTTCGTGTTCTCTTTTACTACTTTACAGCTTTTTATTAGTTTTTCTATTTAGGTCTTTAATCCATTAGTTTGAGAATTTTTAGGTAAAGTGTATTTCCTTGTTATCTGGTAAGTTTTAGTTAAGATAGGAACATTATCTTTGTATAAATTACTCCATGTTGGTCTCATCACTAAAGATTAATAACAAAATGTTTAAGGCACAGCTGTTGCTCAAGGTACCTGAATATAATATACATGTCTATCCTTATATATCAAGAAAAATAGTGTTAAACAGTATGACAGGATTAGGAGACCCAAACGCTTTTACTAATATTTCATTACTCTTTCCTACATCCATCCCTCCTATTTCCCCAAAAGTTCCAGTTTGGTGACACACATGTCATAAACCCTTCCTCCCATCCCCTCGTGCCTTATTTCAGGACTGCTCTAGAAACTCCACCATTCCTTTTTTTTTTTTTTTTTTTTTTTTTAAGAGAGCAAGAGGGGTGGAGGTCAGGGCAGAGGGAGAAGGAGAAAGAGAATCTTAAGCAGGCTCTGAGCCCAGCGTGGAGCCTGACACAGGCTTGATCTCACGAACCTGAGATTATGACCTGAGCTTAAATCAAGAGTCAGATGCTTAACCAAGTGAGCCATCCAGGTGCCCCTGGAAACTTCAGTATTCTAACACTCTAATCAAACTGGATCAGAGAGCTCTTTTTGGAACTTGCCCCAAACTTACTTCCTTTCCAGGGCAGCCTGAGGCAATCATCACAAAGGCTGTATGGTAAAGTCTCGGTCAGGTTCAGGCCAGGGCTCAATGGTGTTTAGAACCATCTCCTTTGGAGTTCAGTGGTGGGGATGAGTGGTCTCAATTGGAAAACATGTCTTCAAACTCACAACCACTTCTCTTACCCTACTTCCAAGTCCCAATTCTTCCCTACCATATAACATACTGGCTGAGCAAATGCTGAGTTCTCATGTACTTTCTATTTTCCACCTTTAAAACAGTCAATCAAGAAAAACTTTACTTCATGTTCACCTGGTAGACTCACTCATGTACACAACATACTAAAAAGATTCTTCAAATTGAACTTTGGGTTTGATTCCTTAAAGCTATATTTCCCCTGACTACCATACTTTAATTTCATTTGAAGGGATTTATATAAATGACAGGTTGCTCTTATGAATATCTCTCCCTATCATCCTATAAATTTCCACTATCCTACTCTGAAAAAGGGAATCCATTGAGAGAGACATATGGCAATAGATACCTATTTAAATACTTCCCTTATCACTGTAGATGAAGTATGTAAGATTATTACATTGGATCATGTCGATGCCGGCTCCAACCATGAGTTTTGATGGTCTGGACAGACATCAGGTCATTCCCTACTGGGAGAGACCCTTATAAACCCGAGAGAGTGTCAGACTTCTAATAACAGTCTCAGGAAGCCCTGGCCTTACATTACAGTATGGAGAGTCTTTGGGCCTTCTCTGGAACATTTCTTACTCCTGGGCGCACCTAAGGACCTAAGAAGGGTACCATGTTGAATCTGAATCTCCAGGACCCCATTTGGATTGAAGTGGGTCCATGAGACACAGTATTATAGAAAGTTTGAATTGGAAGGAACCTAAGAGCTCATTTTAGGCCCACTCAATGACTTTAACAGATGGAGAAATTGTGGCCCAGAGAAGTGAAAGACTTTTCCAAAATCAGTCTGGCAGCAAGAGGCAGTCAAGATAGAACCCACACCCATTTATTCAACACCAGTTCAGTGAATTTTCTGCTATATCATGCTGTCTCTCTAAGGCCAACCCTTAGAACTGGCTCAACTTGAGGTCACTGTCATGCTTGAAGTACGGATATAGAAGAATCTGGAGAGTATTTGGGTAAATTTCCACGCTGCAAATCATCCAACACTTAGTCACCCATGTGTCTTACTAACCTCCAACATCACATGCATAGACAAAAGGGGGAAGAGATAGGAGAGGAAGCGGAAAGGGTTAAACCCACCATTCCTCCTGTGACATTAACAGATTAGAGACAAGGATGTGTGTTCCCTGAAACTGGAAGACAGAATCCCACCTCTTCTTTTCCAAATACACAAAAGGGGGTAGGCAGGTAGGATTGGAGTGGGCAAGGGGTGAGGGCTGGGGGAGACTGGAGGGCCTTTCACCTTCTTGAGATCTTTCTCAAATCTGCTTTTAGCCGCAGTTGTGTGCTTTGATTATATTTACCTTTTTAAAACTTTCAGTGTTTATGAACAAGATTAAAACATGCATATAATTTACATCTCTAAATTTGTGTTTATATTTTTCACAATAAAGTTATTGCTTTCCCTGGAAAGGTACCCACTGAGAAGGAGGACTGCACAATGCAAATTTTAATTACTCTCTATTTTTTTTGAGGGTTTGTAGCTATTGTTTCATGCTGAGTTGCTGAGCCATTGCTCTGTATTTACTCCGACTTTGATGAACCCACCCCATTTCCTATCATTACATTTTGAAATCTGTCATAACAGTCTCACCTCATTGAACCTCCAACTAAACTTCAATTAAAAGCTAGCAACCCCAGCTGATTCTCCTGCTCTGCAGCCTTGTCTATCACGTTCCTTTTTCACAGAACTGCTTCCCCCAAATCCTACCACTTAAAAATACACACCACACACTCTGCCAGGGAAATGTAAGGAGCTAAGCTGTGGGAAAGTAGAGCTGGAGAAATAGCCAGGAGCATCCTATCACTGAGAGCAGAAGTCCCTAATTACCATGCCAAGCACAGAGCCCTGGAAAAAGCAAGCAAGGCTTAAGGAGAAAAGGCTCCATCAAATCAGTGGGAAATGGCATTTCACTGCATAGATGAAGCCGTACACGTCCTATTTTCAAAAATAGTTTAACTCTTCATCAGACACACTTACGGCGGAACTTTCATTCTAAAATAATGCTACTCTACAGTCACAATGCCTTTGTTTGTCTGCAAGCACTCAAAAGGCCCTCAAGCATTTAGAAATTGTTTATCACATGCACACTCTTCAATACTTCTACAGAAGTATTTTTGAATAAGTCTTACTATTCTTGGTTTACAGAAAAACCGAGTTATGAAGACATTAGGTGCGCCATCAAAGCCGCCAAAGCAGTGGGTGAGAATGTAACCGTAATTCTACGTGCAGCCCATCCACTGGCTGTATCCCCAGCCTCACCTGAGGCCAGTGTCACCTACGGACAGGGAGGCAGCTGGCCAGTTCTCTCTCTCGAATTCAGCCTGTCTTATACCCAACCTAACATCTCCCCTTTTGAGGGCTACGTTCTGTTCCCAACCACCCAAGCTGAAAACCTGCTTCATCCCTCCTCAGTCCCCTCTTATCTCCTGAATCTGCTCAGCAAAATGGTGCATCTTTTTGCTCTGCCGCTCACATCCACCCCTTTCTCTCTGATTCTACTGTTACACTATCATTGAGACATTTATACACCGAGAGGAAAAATAAGCAAAAAGAATAATAAGAAAAGAAAGATGTACAAAGATAATATCATAAAAATGCAAACAAAATGATGACAGGTGGTGGCAATATTAATATCAACTAAAAGACAGTTCATAACAACAACAACAAAAAATTAGAGCGCAAAATACAGAATGAGGAAAAAATAGTCCAGGCATTAACAGAGCATCAAAATAAGGTATGCTAGGAGAAAGGCAGAGACATAGAATTATTATGGTTGGAAATGTTTAATCTGCCTGTATTGTTCCTAATAGAAGAAGGATGTCACACTGTCCTCTGTATAAAGAGATAGAAATTTTGAAAAATTAAATAAAATGTAGAAGGCTAAATTGTTAGATATTATGAACTTAGGCAGGAACCCCAGCTTTTCAAGCACACATGAGATAGTTACCATGATGGCAGTCACTGCAGTAGTCATATACTGAGCTATAAGAGGGCTCAAAAAAATTCCAAGAGGGCGCCTGGGTGGCTCAGTTGGTTAAGCGACTGCCTTTGGCTCAGGTCGTGATCCTGGAGTCCCGGAATCGAGTCCCGCATCGGGCTCCCTGCTCAGCAGGGAGTCTGCTTCTCCCTCTGACCCTCCTCCCTTTCATGCTCTCTGTCTCTCATTCTCTCTCTCTCAGATGAATAAATAAAATCTTTAAAAAAAAAAAAATTAAAAAAAAAATTCCAAGAAAGTAGTTGTTTTATAGCCCAGACTCTTTAACCACAAGTTATCCAAGTGATGGAGCTATAAATTAAACACTGTACAGACATAAAAATCTCCTAGAATTGTTGGAATAAAACAAATATCACACACTTACAAATAACTATAGTCCCAGAAAAGTAAAATTAAAATACCACAAAAGAACAGTATGGGATACCCCAAAATGTTCTTAAAGAAAAAATTCACACACTAAAAAATTTAATTATTCTTTAAAAGAAAGTTTAGGGGCTAGGCAATCAATTAAAAATTTAAAATCAAAAGAGATACAAAAGGGAGGAAATAACACATAGGGAAAACCAATGAAATATTTATAACATGAAAAATCAGTAGAGTTTAAAAAGCCAAAATATAATTTCTTAAAAACAAAACACACCACCCAAAACAACAGAAAGTCACTTAAAAATCTGTTCAATAAAAAGAAAGCCCAAATAAACACAATTTGATATAAGAAGGGGATAAAATATATGGAAGGAATTATAAGAGGATATTGATATTAATATTAAAAAAGAACACAATACTAAGAAATGAAAAATTTTGATGAAATTGGCAACTTTCTGAAAAACAAAACAAAACAATGCACTTAAGAAATAAAGAAGAGATTGTACCCATAACCCTGAGAGTGCAGACTACATTAAATTTAAAATGATCTTCAAATATGGCTTCAAGTCAGATAGTTTTAGAGTGAAGCATTTCAAACTTTCAAGGGACTCTAATTCCATATATTTTCTCTTCCAGAGTAGACAGTAATGGAAAGCTATGAGTGATTTTATTAAATTAGCATAAAAACCTAACATAAGAGAATAATCAATATCTCTTAGGAAGATAAATATAAAATCCTCAACAGATTATTAGTAAATATAATTCAATAAAATATCACAATAATTAGTGGGATTCATCCTAGGGAATACAAAATGGTTTAATATTTAATATTAGGGTGCTTTTAAAGTACTGTATCACTAAGGAAAATATGTAAAACTGGGATCATCTCAGCTTATAGATGTTTGGTCATATACCTAGAAAAATCCAAAAGACTCTACTGTGAGTCTTTTTTTTTTTTAAAGATTTATATTTACTTATTTAACAGAGATGATAGAGAGAGAGCACAAGTAGGCAGAGCAGCAGACAGAGGGAGAGGGAGAAGCAGGCTTCCCGCCGAGCAGGGAGCCCGATGCGGGGCTCGATCCCCGGGATCATGACCTGAGCCGAAGGCAGACGCTTAACCAACTGAGCCACCCAGGTGCCCCTCTACTGTGAGTCTTATTAAAAAGGGAGATTAAAAAGTGCTGGATATAAACTAAAGCATCAAAGGTCCATAGCTCTTCTGTGTAGCAGCAATAAAGCATTTAAAAATATGAAAAAAATCCCACCCACAATATCAAGAAAAATAAGTGAGGAAGAACCTTCACAAGAAATGTTTAAGACCTATAAGAAAAATCTTCAGAATTCTATTGAAAAGTACAAAAAACAAACAAACAAAAACCTGAAAGGGACTAAGCTAGACTTCTCAACTCTAATATATATTACAAAGCCAAATAAATGTATCAAGAGAAACAAACCACAAACTGCATTAACTTAAAAAAAAACTGAGATGAAAGTCACATTACAGAAAATCAACCACATTAAGTAAGTATACAATTCAGTGGCATTTAGTACATTTAGTGCACAATGTTGTAAATCACGATCACCTCTAATTCCAAAACATCTCTATCATTTCAAAGTAAAATGTTGTACCTACTAAGCAGTTTCTCCCCATTCCCGTTCACTTTTTAAATATGATTTTATCGTATTAACAAATATTTTACTGAACTGAAAAGAA
Organism: Phoca vitulina; assembly: GCF_004348235.1. Taxonomy (NCBI): domain Eukaryota; kingdom Metazoa; phylum Chordata; class Mammalia; order Carnivora; family Phocidae; genus Phoca; species Phoca vitulina. The sequence continues at coordinate 37,541,250 of NW_022589725.1, forward strand.
CAGAATGAGAAAACCATTGACAAGTATCATTTACTTATATGAGTAGATTTTACAGTGGAAATGGTATCTCTCATTTATGTGTTTATGACCAGTTCCTAGCAGAATACTTGGCACAGCGTCACAGGCACCTGTGATGTTTGTTGAATGAATAAATAAATAAGAGGCCAATATATTTTTAAAAAGAGACTCTTTTAAAAATTAAAGTCTTGCACTTTGTAAATAATATGACTGGTCATCTACATTACAAAGGAATGTCTTTGCTTTACCTCTCCCATCCCTCCCAAATAAATCACCAGAGTTATTTTAAAGACAAATTCTTAGGACAACAACATGTATTTGCTTCATTAAAATTAAGCTTATACACATTACTGCAAAAGCCCTTAGCAAGTTATGTGACTTCCCTAATCTCCATATTGGTACTTGTAAATTAGAGAACAAGTATTAGCCTGCTATCAACAGACAGTATTATTAAAGAGTTAATAATCGATTTTCTATCAGATTCTTAGTCATAGGACAAGATCTTTCAATTATGTTATTATTTTTATAATGAAAATTAGTGACTTCAATCAGAGCTTGTAGTTAAAAGTGCATTTGGTTTTCAGAAAGTTAAGTGGTCTGTCAGTGCACTGACCTTGTCAAAAATCTATTGATGGCATAAAGAGATTAGAACCAGAGACAGTGGTTTTACATCCTGATCACTGATTGATATTGAGTGCTTTTCCACAGGGTCATGTCTCGATAAAGTGCCTGAGTAGTGCATATCAGAGCCGCCTTCCACTGCCCTGTCAAAGCTGGGTAAAGAAACCACATAACAGTAATAGTGAACCCTGCCTTCCACCTGTAATCTGACATTGACAAGAACACTTCAAGACCTCTGTGTTCTCTCATCTAAAACTGTGCAGTCATTACTTTGAGTGAGAGGAAGACCACACAGGCTCGGGCGAGTGACAATGCTGACGTTATTAACCCTCACATGATAGGCACACTTCAGTGAGACTTGGGAAATGTACCACTTCCGTTTTAACATTTTCCCGAATCTCGTCCTGCACCCCATCTATATAATCTAATAACAAATCATGTGTTTTTTTTGTAGGTAGCAGAAGGCTCGCTGGCAAGCTCATCTCTATAACATATCCCCTTTTTTCCCCTTAATTGGTGGAAATGTAGAGGAAAAAACACATTTGAGGATCATTTATAGTTGGGAGCATGGTTTTCTTTTCCAATCATGAAATTCTGAACACAAAAGCTTGCAAGACGGAGACAGTAATCTGATGTGGCTGAAGAAATTTGCCACTTTAAGATACTTAGGGCTACTCTACCCTGTGTCCCACAGTAAGAGAGATGATCAATGCTCTTTCAGCCATGAAGCAAAATGATTGTTGTAAATGGCAGAAGTGGCACGATGTATTTAACAATATTCTGTTTGGCACTTTCTATTAACTTTCCTTACGTACTTGGATAAAAGAAATACAGGGCAGATTCACAAGTAACTCCTAATAGGTCATGTTTCTCCATAAATCTTTCTCCATTATCATCTCATCTTTTCACAAAGGTCTCAGGCCTGGCTGACCCCCAGAACACAGTTCATCCTGTCTGTGCCTGACATCAACTGTTTCTATGTATGCTCGCTGAGGAGATAGGCTATAAATAAAAGCTGAATGAAGAAATCCAGCTGAAAATGAGGCTGACCTGAGAGGTGGGAGCAAGCAGCACTGAAAAGCATGAGTGAGAAACTGGTATGTATTTCTATTGGCTGGTGAGGATTTTTTTTTAATACTCAAAGTTTTATATTTTTTAGAAAAAATCCACCTACAATGCCATTCTTAAAGATTTTGTCCTTTTTTTTTTTTTTTTTACTTGTGCACATTTACAGCATTTTCATTTTGGACTCTGCTGATGTAGCTTTAACTGTTAGTCTTGGAAAATATTTACAGGCTATTGGGAGGAGACCTGTCATAATGGCAATGGATTTTATCTTTCCCCTTCCGCTCCTAGAAAATACTCAGTTCCTTCTGAGTATTTTCTCAGAAGGAGAAACCTGTATGTCTGCTCCAGTGTAAGACAGAGTGAGTTTGTTCACCTGTGGAACCCGGTGTACCTGGGGCTGAACCTGGGACATTAATCCATACATTTGCCCTTTCTGCTATCAAGGCAGGACTCAGAAGGTCCCTGGAAGTGCCTGCTTACACCTGAATTTCCATGTAAAACATCACCATTTAAAGCATCTTCTGGTGGTCCTTGCTGGGCAATTCAGGAAGAGAAGAGATATGTCATCTCCTGTGATCCTACCATAAAGATGGCAGAGCTGTTTTCTATCCCGATTCCAAAGCTTCTGCACAAAGCCCAATGAGAAGACAATCTCTCTGTACCTTCATACCCTCACTGGTATCACAAAACCCCTTGGAGTTGTCATTCAGAGGGAGAAAAACAAAAGTCTTCCAAAACAGAAATTTCAATAAGAAATAAATGCCACATTCTAAATATGCTGCAATCATTATGGCAAGATTCTGTTTGGACAGAATGCAGACGTTCCCTCTTCAATGTTAGCTAACACCATGTGTGAGATCCTTCAGATACTGGGAAACGTTGGGAAGAAGACTCCGTGCTGAGGTCACTTTTTCATCTCACAACCTTTGGCTTCCTTGGCTTTTCTTAGTAGATTGTTAGAGTATGGAATTGATCCATAAAGCAAATTTCTGCATCAACAATGTCTCACTTTTCAACAGAAAAAATTCTAACTGTGTGTGCATATGTGTGTGTGTGTATGTATATAAAATAAAAGGCTTGAAATCTAATTAAAATACACCCAAGATTATGTTGGAACAACTTAACCAAAAATGATCATTTTGTCACAAATACCAACAAGAGCAGTCAAATTAAGTCAAAGTACGAATGAAAATTAGTCACGGTTACTTTCTATTTAACACTATGGCTTAAAGGCCTACAGAAAAAGCAAAAAGAAAAAATCATTCAGTTAAGCCCTCCTTTCTAATATAATACCAATAAATAATGTGCCATGTTTGATTATGGACTTGATTTCTAGCCCTGGGAAAGGATATGATATTTAGAGACCACTTCCTTTAGGCTATAGAAAAAGGACACCTAGAAAAACTTAACAGTTGTAAAGGAATAAAAGATACAGACTGTTTAATGTAACATGCAACCAGAGAGGGACTTGAAAAACCTGTAAGGTAGTATAAAGAGTAAGAACAGGTGGTGACAGATGGTGACTACACTTACCGTGGTGAGCACTCAGTAATGTATAGAACTGTTGAATCAATATGTTATATACCTGAAAATAATATAACTGTTCATCAATTATACTTCAGTAATTAAAAAAAAAAGAATGGTCACTGTTTAGGGAGATGGTGTTGTGTGAAACAGCATAACATCAACAGATGCCAGAAAAAACATAATTCAACTTCTATCTTGCTTCTGCTTTCACATCAAGAACGATCTTCAAAGTGGTAAGGAGTAGAACCAACTAAGAGGGAATTTAAGTGCTGGTTAGGTGGCAATACTAAGAGAATACTTTTAGCCACTTTACACTTGTTCCCCCCAGAAGTTACCTAACTTCCCTAGAGCACATTGATCTCATTAGTAAACAGGGATGGTAATAGTACCTCCTAAATATGAGGACTAAACAAAGCAAGGACTAAATGAGCCAATACATTTATATAGGTCACTGAGCAGGGTTCCTTCCACATGAGAGCTGAACACTACATATGAATAATTATTTTATGTTAGAATTACAGAGAGAGTATTTTCATACTTAGAAAAGAAAGCAATGATTACCAGGAGCCAACATGAGTTCGCAAAGACCAGATGATGTTATCTCTACAGTTTCCTCTGATCTTAAATATAATGTATCTGGATTTCTGCAAGGCATCTGTCAAGGTCTTACAAAAGCTCCCAGTGGGCAAGATGGAAATATATGAATTGGTTGTTAGTTAGATGGACTGGCAGCTAAATGAACAGCCATACCTAAGCAATAAATACTGTTCAATAAATATTTGTTGAGTGCTTGCTATGTGTGTAGCATGATCTAGATGCTAGGGATTCACAACTGAATGTAGCAGAAAAAATTCCTGCCTTCATGGAGTTTAGATTCTAATGAAAAGAGACAGTAAAATAATAAACAAATGAATTATATAGTATACTAGAAGATGCAGTGTTATGCAGGAAAACCAGAACAGGGTAAAAGGACTAGGAATGTGGGATGGGGCATTATGTTTATAATCTGTTCATCTGGTGTGCATGTTATCTCTGTTGACCTAGAGAGGTTTTACGACTGGGCTAGTTTAGCCCCTCCCCCCCACCTCCTTTCCTACCTATAAACCTGTACTATTTTTTCCTTCCACTGTGAGAATCTCATTACTCTTAGTATTGTGTGTTTAATGTTTCCTTTCATTGCTGAGTGAAAGCTCCATGAGTCTAGAAAAGGACAGCAAGACTTCTAATGAAGGGTCTGAACATTTGAGGAATAGTTGAGAAAGTAGAAGTAATCTGTCATGGAGAGAGAAGAGTTAAATGGGTCACACTAGACATCTTACATATCTAAAGGGCATTGTTATGGAAAAGAGGTTAAACTTATTCTGGGTCATTCCAGACATGGGAGTATGGACCAATGGGGGTAAAGTACAGGGGTCATTTTAGCTTCCTGAAAGTTTTTTTTCACAATCAGAACCATCCAAAGAGAATGAGTATGATTCCTCAATTGATTGCATGTTCAACCAGAAGTTAAATGACCCTGAATGGAAGTTAGTTGTTACCTCACACCTCTAAGTGTGAGAGTCTTTCTAACTTTAAGATTATAATTATAGTCATTTCTAATCAATTTTTGGTTAAAAAATGTTGAATGGTAAATTTCTATACCTTCTGGTTTAGCACAGTACTTTAAGTCTGTATGAGTTAGTTATTTATGAAGAAATCCTCTTTTTTTTTTTTTTTTTTAAGATTTTATTTATTTGACAGAGAGAGCACAAGCAGAGGGAGAGAGAGGGAGAAGCAGGCTCCCTGCTGAGCAAGGAGCCCGATGTGGGACTCGATCCCAGAACCCTGGGATCATGACCTGGGCCGAAGGCAGCCGCTTAACCGACTGAGCCACCCAGGCGTCCCTATGAAGAAATCCTCTTAAGAGAATAAAAAGAATATTCCATAAGTATAATCTACAAGTACAGAATCAGGGTTATTACAGTATCTAATAAACTAAATGGATTAATTGGTTAGAGATTTGAGAAATTTTAATTAACAATTAATCAATAAAAGCATTCAACATGAAAATCTATTACAACCCTGTTTACATTATTTAACTTCAAGCACTTCAGTTCTGTGTGCTTATAATTAGCAAGCTATAAAAGATGCCATCCATTGGAACATAATGAGAAGAAGGGTTTATAATGATAATTAGTATTCATTTGCCCGGACAGGAAGGTTACATGGCCACAGGGTGCAGCAAACAAAGGGTTAAACTCATTGAGGAAACTACTATACTTAGGCAGTATTTATTATACACTTAATCCAGTAATGCAGAGCCCTGCCTTAGGAAATACATCATAAATAAAGCTTCATGTTAAGACAGGTAAGATTTTCTAAGGTGAGGGCGCCTGGGTGGCTCAGTCGTTAAGCGTCTGCCTTCGGCTCAGGTCATGATCCCGGGGTCCTGGGATCGAGTCCCACATCGGGCTCCCTGCTCGGCGGGAAGCCTGCTTCTCCCTCTCCCACTCCCCCTGCTTGTGTTCCCTCTCTCGCTCTGTCTCTCTGTCAAATAAATAAATAAAATCTTTAAAAAAAAAAAAAAGATTTTCTAAGGTGAGGCGGGGAGTACAGGGAGTCCACGAAATACCACACCTCCAGTGGACTTAACTAATCCTACCGTATTGGTAAGGGCTGAACTGCAGCTGCTGACTTTTATGTTCTCTCCCTGCTTCCTCAAATCTTACCTACATAAATGTTTTATGAAAACCATTTGGTGTATTGTGAAGGCCAGAAAAAAAATATAAAAAAATTTTTTTTTCATTCCTGCATTTGGGCTGGAATTTGTTCTCTACGGCACTTTATCTCCTACTCCGAGCACTGCTGGAGGTTTCTCATGGGCTTGCCTGTGGCAAAATCTAGGCTCAGAAGTGGGAAATATAAACCCACAGTACAAAGACCCTCACTTTTAAAATCCTTTTGTAATTCTGGCTTTAGAAAAATCAAAGTTTTCATTCAGCGGAGATGAAGCTCCTGTCTCTTTTCACAGAAACTCTAATATCTATAAAGACCTACCTGATGAAGCCCAAAACGCTTTCTAGACACATGGTTGTACCAATAAAAGTGGCTCTTTACCTCCCACTGTACCTCTGAGCTGACAGACAGAATTTGTTACTCTACTGACAAATAACCTGCCAATAATTCACAATAATTAGAGCGATTTTCTAGATATAGCATAGTGCAACCTTCCATATTAAAATTTTCTCCATTTGTTCTATGTGCAAAGCTAAGACTGAACAAATCTTAGCCTAGTTCCTAGCCTGAAGTCACAGAGATATTTAATGCAGGTCATGGGCTGCGAACAGCAATAATCAAGGGCAAACCCAGCTAAATGTGAACCAGGAAGCCAGCATTCAGACACAGTATGGCCTGCAGCCTTAACCACGCTCTGAGCCAAAGAGGCATCCTAGCAGTCCTCATTTAAAAAGAGAAAAATCAAAGAAGCTTAATAGAGATATTGGTGGGCTTATTTTTCATCATCACATGCCTTTAAAAGGAAAGGTCTACAGTCAGCTCTGATCAATACAGCTCCTCCGGCTTCCTGTGTCTTTTCAATCTGTTAAGCAAGAAAATGCCTTTATGTTGGCACTAATCCCAGTGCCCCAAAGTAAAAAAAAACAAAAATAAAAAAGCCCTCACAAACCTCCTACGGGACTACCTGTTTATATGCACATAGTCATTTTTTTATTAAAAAAAAAAAACCCACCATAAAAAACAAGGAAGTAAAGACTATCAAGAGAACACTCCTGGAAAAGCCTTCTTAAAAATATAGCTAAGTAAAATAAAAGTAAAAAGATTAGAGAAAGTAATTATGTTCATGGAACTCATCATATTCTGCTTGTGAAAGAATTTCAGCATCTAGAGAATTACTTATTAATGACTTCATTAGCTCATTCATTGATTCACAGATGTTACTGGGCACCAACGCTGAGCCAGCACTGGGGACAAGGTGATAAACAAACCAGACAGGGATCTAGCTCTCATGGAGCTTCCATTCTATGGAAGAGGTGGACAACAAATAAAGGAAATAAACAGGACAACTTCAGACAGTGACAATTTGATGAATTGCTGGAATAGTAAACAGAGGGGGTGTGAAAGGGCTGGTATAATCTTCAAGATTCCTTTCAGCGCTAACATCACCTCATTTTTACTCATATCACAAAGGTATGATGAGGACTTGTAGTCATTTGGAAGAAAGGGGCTGTTTAAGATGAGAGAGTGTACTAATAACGGTAGGTATAAAACCCCAAAATATAACAACATAAAATTGCAAAGAAGAAGCAATATGCGATCCCAATTTCTACTACATCCCCAAGGCTCTGGGAAGAACCTATTTACAGTTTCATCGCAGCCATTCTGAAAAGGTAGAGAAAGAATCACAGGTTTTTGATAAGAAATTTTGCAAATAACATGGCAGTATAGCAAAATGCAAATGTAGATGCTGCTGAGCCATCTGTTCAATATTATGGCAACGTTGGGAAAAGGCTCTGAAAGAAATGATGTTTGAAATCATTAAAAAAATAACATGTCAAGTTTAAAATACTCAAGAATCTTAAAACCAGCATCAACACATTCAGCAACCATATGGCCCTACAGCAGGTTAAAAAAAAAAAAAAATCACCCTGCTTGCATTTTCTACTTCAACCCAATGGTTTCCAAAACATGTTTCTTTTTCCTATTTGAGTACTTTTTTTTTCTGTTAAATTCCTTGGTGTTTACAGCTTCTTGAATTATACCTAAAACCATAATATTCATTTCACCCTTTCTGAAGCAGGAGATAACGTAGTGAGGAAGATTGAGTCAACTGTTCCAGGAAAAGGGACATGTAGGTGACTATATATAACTTGTGGAACACATCTTGTTTTAGGTTTATTGATTTATCCCTACTGATCTCACAGTCTCGGTACTGATAAGCTAACTTCATTGAGTATCGCAGTTTTCTGGGCACGGAGCTAAGTGCTTTACATTCGTCATATCATTCAATTATCACAATTTTACAAAGTGGATACTGTTATCATCCACATTTTGTAGAAGAGGAACTTCCCCCAGGTCATACAACTAGCATGTGGAAAGGCCACAGTCCAAACCCAACTTTGTGGGACAAGCCTGTGTTCTCAACTGCTATTACGTACAATACACTTCATTGTTCAGATGTTTGTATGGGAGCAACCGAGTTGACTTCTCAAGGTTAAGAACTGAACAAGTAACTCTCTTGTCTCATCAAGAAGAGATTCTTGGAGAAGTGTCTGAAACTATAAAGAACAGAGGTGGTGGTCTAAAGGCAAACTCTTCCAGAAGCACAAGACATGATGATAGTCAGAGTTGGGAAAACTGTGAACAAATGGAGGACGCCGAGTGAGTTAATACTGCAAGCATGGTTTTTGAGAAAGCAGTTAAAAGATTCAGATCAACAAAACTTAGCCTGCCCCACAATAGGTCAGAGATCTGAAACTTCAGGCTAACTTTTAAAATGACATTTACAAAGCCATCGTTAACATTGTTAGCAACAGAGGATATACCCTACCTACTGCATAACCCAAAGCACCCACCACCGGAGAAATGAGTTGATTCAATCACAGAAGCAGAGTTTATGTTAGAGTACACTTTCTAGCATTTGTCCAAGGACGGGCCAATTGCACCTAATATAGTGGCTGACTAGCACTGCAGATCTGTGTCTGGCAAGTCAAGTAAAGAGCTTGTGATAAATATTTCAATCTGTGAGACGGAAAAGCAACCTGGAGCCCATTGGTTGTATTATAGTTCATAACTCATCTCATAAGCCCATTCCAATGTTTGGTCAAACTTAAAAAAATGTACAAAGACTTAGAGAATTACAAATTCATAATGGAAATCCCTTGGGTTTCAAATGAATTCAAAACTAACTTCATTCAACGTAACAGCTTCATACAGTGTCTTATAGATACAGTGGGACCCTAATACATGATTATTGGATTAGCAGTATTAACTCATATGTAAAAATTAGTATCACCTCAAATGGTCAGGGTCTGGTGGATACATTTTAAAGGCTAAAATTGTTTTTAAAAATTAAAAAAAATAAAGGTTAAAATTGTTTTTGTATCTGAAACATAGAAGACTTTTTAAAGTGACAAAGCATATTTAAACAACTTGATGAATAGTTTAGGAAGAACCCAAAGGAAGTCAAGCAGTAGGAACATTTGCCAAACACTTAAGTTCTCTCAATGTAGTGATATGTTATAAATTTAACCCTAACAAATGCAAACCTGCAGTAGGAATAGATTTGCCTGTATTCAGTGATTTCCAATAATCTGCAAATCTACACTGCTCTTCAGTTGTGTCTATAAATCAGCAAAGGAGTTCCTGATGCACGTGGCCACGGGCATTCATGTCAGTGGAGAAAGTTATGTGGTCTATTAAAACTTTTTCATATTCATCTGTCTATTGCTTTTGATGAATTATTTTATCTCTTGACTGATTAGCAATCTTGACTGTCTTTAGCAATCCTTTAAATCCCATGCAGCCAGAGTAATAAACAGAATAAAAAGAATAAATATAAAAACAACAAGTTAGGCAAGACAAGTCAGCATGATAAATTGCTGTGGCATTACAAACTTATTGCAGAAAAATCCACACAACCAAATCCACATAAACACATAAACGTTAGCTCACAACCTTCTATCACTTTTGCCTTTTGTCCCCTAAACTGAGGACACCTGGTAAATCTTTGGCCTAGAGTGGCATTTTATTTTTGCAGAAGTTGAAGATATATAACTAGAATATAGTTGCCTGTAGATAGAGCTTGGTCCCTTTCTTCTCCACTAACCAGGGAGTCCCTGCAATAAGAATGATAAGGTTCGGGTTGCCAGAATTGGAAGTATACTTCTTTATCTTGCCTAATTGCTCTGGCTAGCACTTTCAGTACCATGTTGAATAGACCCTGCAAAGGCAGACATCCTTGTCCTATTCTTAATCTTAGAGGAAAAGCTTTCAGCTATTTTTCATCGCTGAGTATAGCATCAGCTGTGGGGTTGTCATATATGACCTTGATTATGTTGAGATATACATTTCTTCTATACCTAATTTGTTGAGGGTTTTTATCGTGAAAGAATGTTGAATTTTGTCAAATGCTTTTTCTGCATCTACTGAGCTTATTGTATGATCTTTTCCTTTCATTGTGTTAATGTGGCATATCACATTTATTGATGTGTGTATATTGAACTATCCTTGTATCCCAGGGATAAAATCCCACTTGATCATGGTGTAGGATCCTCTTAATGCGCTGTTGATTTAGGTTTGCTAATATTTTGTTGAGGATTTTTTTCCCTGTGTTCATCAGAGATACTGACCTGTAATTTTCTTTTCTTATGGTGTCCTTGTAATCTGGCTTTGGTATCAGGGCAACATTGGCTTTGTAAAATGAGTTTGGAACTGTACCCTCCTCTTCATTTTTTCCGGAAGAGTTTGAGAAGGATTGGTATTAATTCTTACTTAAATGTTTGGTAAAATTTACCATTGATGCCATCTTTGTTTATTGGGAGGTTTTTCATTATTATTATTTCAATCTCCTCACTTGTTATTCATCTGTTCAGATTTTCTATTTCCTCATGATTCAGTGTTGGTAGGTTGTATATTTTTAAGCATTTTACATGATAGTTAAGAAATAGACTGGCATATAAATGGTCAATTTATGTTTTAAGAAGGTAAGGTAATTTCTTAAAAGGTAATTCAGTGAGGAAAAAGAATCTTTTCAAAAATGGTGCTAGAATAATTGCATATCCATATACAAACAGATGAACCTCAAGCCTTGCCACATACCTCATAAATTGTCCCAAAATGGATCTTAGGCCTAAATATAAGTGCTAAGATACAAAATGTCTAGAACATAAGTGAAAATGTAAGTGACCTTGGATGAGGCAAATATTTCTTAACTAAGACACAAAAAGCACAAACTTCGAGAGAAAAAAATAATTTCGCTTTGTTAAAATTAAAAGCTTTCTTTCTTCAAAAGACATTGTAAAAAATGAAGAGATAAAGGGTACCCTTTATAAAGGGTTTCTTTTGGGGGTGATGAAAATGTTAAAAATTGACTGTGATGATAGTTACATAACTCTGAATATACTAAAAATTGTACACATTTAATGAGTGAATTGTATGGTGTATGAGTTATATCTCAATAAAGCTGTTACCAAAAAAAAAAAAAAAAGAGAAAGAGAGAGAGAGAGAAAGAAAAAAAAAGAATCCACAGTCTGGGAGAAAATATTTGTAAAACATGTATCAGATAGAAGACTTATAACCAAAATAAAGAACTCTTACAATTTGATAATGAGAAGACAACTCAATAAAACATGGGCAAAAACACAATGATGGATCTATGTCAAAGGACACAGGAGCCAACTGGAAGAGTTCCTAATGGCCAGAGCTGGAACAACAAAATAAAGTAGTGTTGGATTATAATTCAAAGTATGAGATAAATATCCATGATTCCATACTGATTATAAAAAACATGACTAAAAAAAATAACTTCGTGGGGAAGAACAGATAAGTCTCCCGTGTACAAGAATTAAAGTAAGTTATGTAGCTAATATGCCCTCCAGGAGATGGAGCATAACCTCACACTTAAGTGTGGGCTACACATAGGGACTTCTCTCCCAAAAGTATAGTGTGGAAGAGGGTGAGGAAAGGTAACTTTACAAGGGGGGAGATCTGGCAAACGCCACTCCAGCAAAATGATCAAGGTCAACATCAACACTGGTAAGTCATGTTGACAATATGTACTCTATATATCATGTGATGAAACTGGCACTTTACTTCTAGGGTCTTCCTCCCCTAAACCCATAACCTCAGTTTAATCATGAGAAAAAGATCAAAAAACCTATATTGAGGGTTTCCTACAAATACTGGGCTAGTACTTCTCAGAACTGTGAAGGTTATCAAAAATAAGGGAAGTCTGTAAACTCACAGTTTAGAGAAGACTAAGAAAATATGACAACTAAATGTGTGGTATCCCATATGAGATCCTAGAATAGAAAAGGGATATTAGGTAAAAACTAAGTAAATCTGAATAAAGTATTATTTAGTTCATAATAATGTGTCAGTATTGGCTCATTAGTTGTGATGAATGTTCTATACTAATGTAAGATATTAGCAATAGTTGAAACTGGATGTAGGGTATAGGGAACTGTCAGTACTATCTGCAATGTTTTGTAAATATTACACTATACTGAAAGAAAAAGTTAATTTTCTTTAAAAAAATGGGCAAAGATTTGGAAAAACACTTTGCCAAAGAAGATATAGGAGTGGCAAATAAGCACATGAAAAGATGCTCAATATCCCACTGGCTAAAAAGGGAATGCCAATGAAAGCCACAATGAGGTAACATTATACATCCACTAGAAATTCTAGACTAAAATTAAATAGACTGACGTGTTCACTTCTAGTTCCAGGTGAGATGGAGTAAGCCTACTCTATCCTCTCTCTCACACTGAATGCAGCTACAGAACCTGGACAAAATGTATGGAGTAAAAATTAAACAGCAACAGGCTGGCTGGCAAAGAAGACCAGAATCTGAAGGATCAGTGAACCATTTTCTTTTCTTTCTGGTATCTCCCAGTCTATACTCCACAAAGCTTGAAACCCACAAGTGGGCATTACTGTGGAGAGACGGAGACAGAGAGAGAGTACTAGGAAAAGCCTACTAATGTGGCTCAAAGGGAAGGGAAGATGCTACCAACATTCAGAGAATGTGCAGGGAATCCTCCATTTTTCCACTTTGTCACACCTCAGGCTCCAAAAATATCTGTTGGTGGTGATGGCTTTTACAGTGGCAGCAAATGGGTGCCAGCAAGAGCCTAGGACTGCCATGAAGAAGAACCTTCTCTGGTTAGAAGAAGGCCCAGGGCTTTGCGAACATAACGACGGGGCACATACAAACACAAATCACAGTTTGGATCAGATCAACCTTCCTAAGAAGGTGGGGCAAACCCCTGGGGAGGGTTGCAGAAAGGGTGTGACAGAGTACTATAAAGTCCCAGGTTTCTGGTGGAATGTCTAAGAAGAGAGTCCCAGTGAACCTGAAAGTTCAGGAGAGATTACAAAGAGGAAAAAGATTGGAAAATTAACCCCATTAGGTTTTTTATGATCTTCTGGGCTCACCTCTGAGCAGAACATTCTTGGATCTAACTCTAAACAGCATACCATAGACTTTGAGGTCTGAACTCTTGGACTGGCTGGTTCCAGGCAGACAGTGGATGGCACATGCACAGGAATGCCCTGAATACATGCCAATGATTTGAAAACAGAACTGGCATTGAAACTAAAACTCACAGAAGGTACATCAGAACCTAAAGCTTGAATCTAACCAGGCTCACTGACTGCCTGCTAAAACAAAAATATCAACCTTCTCCATATGATTTAAACAAGAACCAGTCTTAACCGTATAATATTTGAAATGTCCAAAATACAATCCAAAGTTATTGTGCATATGAAGAACCAAGAAAATCTCAATTCACATAAGAAAAGGCAATAGATGCCAATGGTGAGATGACATAGATGTTTAAATTATCAAAATTCATTGAGTTGTTCATCATTTATAATTGGTAGATTTTATTATATATAAATTATACCTTGAAAAATGAACAAAACCAAGAGTAAGTTTTAAAAGGAGGACTGATACAGTTGAAATCTTATGCTAGTATTATTTTAGTCACAGTGTGAGATATATTGATTCCTATAGACTATTCTGGAACTAAACCCCTATTCATAACATTATTTCTTTGAGAAATTATGTTCTAAGTTTCAAATAATCAGATTGCAAAAAATCTTTTGGCTCCTGGTCCTTTCTTAGGTTGGTGACCAAAGATTTTAGAAAATGTGGGACAGATCCCATCTTCAGTCCAGGAATGTGAGACTTTTGATTACTTGGGTATCAAATTATATATAAGTATATCTTAATGCTATTAACATCTCTCAAAGGATTTTGGAGACAGTGCATTTGGAGCAAGGGTACTCTTTCAATAAATTCTCAAATGATGACTCAGCTGTTGTCCTGATATGGGACATGTAGGAGGAAACTATTATACTCCCTCCCCTCTTCTGGCATTGAAATTCTATTAGAAATTAGTGAGTTCTGCTTTTACAGTGTACCTCTCATTAAATCCTTCAGTCTTTTCCTAGAAAGAACCATGGAGACAAGAGTGCTGTAATTTTTATCTTTACTTGTCACTAAACTATTAGGCGAGGGGCATGGGTACATAGGTTTCGAGAAGATTGTCCTAAAGAATATTTATTTTCTCAAAACGAAAAATCTGTAAAACTGATCTTGTTTCATTCTAAATAAATGAACAATCATAATTGGTATCTATGTTTGGGAGCTCATTTACAAACCATTCCTATAATTGTGCCACTCATTTAGAGGCACAATTGAGTGAATCAGAACATAATACTGCACCCTACTTATTAGCATTAATTGTGATCAATTGTCACAGTTTGTTTATAAGACTGAATAATTTTTGATCCTAAAATAATGATGCTGATTATCAAATGGTTCTGTATTATTTAGTTTTTTTTTTAACATTTAGAAAATGTTTAATAAAATCATTGCATTTTTGGATGTTGAAATACAGGGCTTTTTATTCCATTGTATTTGCTTTATTTCCAAGAATTGAGAGGTTTTTCCAAGTCATTCTGTCACTAGCTCATTAAAAAAATAAGCTGCAGTGAATATGTGTTGTGATAATTGACTGATGCACTTATTAATGTGGGGTTTTCATCCTCTATGAATGTGTCTATGGTCTCCAAAATAAGATAGCTCTGCTTCTCCTATGTCCTAAGGACAGTGCTAATGAACAGAAGGATAGAGAAATGTAACACCGGAATGCATACACACTCAAATCCCAGCTTGGATCAGATCAACTTTCTGTTTCTGATGGTGAAAGATCCTATCCATCCTACAAACCCCAGTCAATTCAACCTTCCTGGATGGTCCTAAAAATAGTTAATGATTCTCTTTTACATTCTCCCCCAGTACTCTGCCTGGGCCTCCATCGTCACATTTCCCCTAAGCCTACCTTTAACTTGGGTAAGTCTTCCTCCACACCTTGACCTTGAACCTATGCATATCTCATTAATAGCTTTTTTTTTCCTGACATAAACTAAAGAAAAATATCTCTACTGTGCTATTTTAGGTTATCTTCCAGAAAATATTCACTCCCCTTTCTCTCCCATTATGGGTAGAATATTTTTCCCTACCCCTTGATTTTGTTGGCTGAGTGACTTGCTTTGGCGCATGGGAAATAGTGGACATGACACAATCTTCAAATGTGCTTGCTCAGCAGGGCTTGCCCTTCTGAACTCCTGCTATCACCATGAAAAGGACATGCCCCAGAGAATATGCAGCTGAAAGAGAATTAACTCACAGAACAGATCTGAATCCAACCTTCAACATGGAGCTTGTTCTAGCCAGTTCCAGCCTAGACTGGATATAGGAGCAAGAATAAATGATTTTTGTTTTAAGCCACTGAGTTTTGAGATGGTTTGCACCTCAGTAATAACTGACTGCTGGACTTATTAATGTGGGGTTTTCATCCTCTATGAATATGTCTATGGTCTCCAAAATAAGACAGCTCTGCTTCTCCTATGTCCTAAGGACAGTGCTAAATTGAGTTTGGATTGCTTTCCACTAATGGCATTATCTTACACTTGCTTACATTTAAGCTGCTGTTTTTCTTTTCTGCCCAGTCTTTTAAGATCATTTTGTGATTTATCCTTACCACTTTGGTATACTGTTCTTCAGAAAAGTTGGGGTCATCTACCAACATGTCACTCTGCACCTTGTCTTCTAGAATCACATCATTTGTGGTAAGGATTTTAGTTTTTTTGAGAGGGGTCAGGAACCATCTGCAGCACAGTCACCTAGAACTCTTGTTAAAATTTCCAATTTGGGGGCCAGCTCCAAAACCACTGAGTCAGAATCTTTGGGGTGGGATCCAGGAATTTACATTTTTAACAAGCCCCCTAGGAAATTCTTATATTACAATGAAGTTTGCAAAATATTTCAATACTGTGACTATATTAACTAACCAGATCTCAAGCCAATACCTATTCCTAAAGGATTTAAATGATGATCTATCGTTACCGAGAAATGTACCTCTTTATCTTTTGTTTTCTATATGTTCATTTTCTAATTACATTAAAATGTTACTTTTTCTTCCCTTCACTTTTAATCATATGAAAGCTCAATCTTTTTTTAGTAACCTTAGTACCCAATATTTTCAAAGGCCTTTTAATAATTTAAATAATTTATTTCAATGGCTTCTCTCTATTAACAAATTTATATTTCTCTCAAAAATGTAGTACCTGGGTTAGTCAGATATTTTCCCCATAGAAACCACATGCCCCACCCCTCAAAGCATAACTCTTGCATTTCGCATTTAATGGAGTTCACTGGCTGGCCTCATAAGGCAGTGACTCATAAATCTAAATTCACTGAGTTCCTTATGGAAAGAAGTCAAATTGGTAGCTAACTAGGTTTTCAGCAATTTGCCAGTTATGGTCAATAACTGATAGTTTTGGTCAATAGCTCCAAAATGGTGCTGCCACTGATTTCATTCTATCTGTGGCTTCCAACCTTTCAGACTCAAAAGACAGTTTGATCTTTTATATATAAGAACCAATGCAAAATTTTATTTAGTCTCTTTACTACTATATGGGTGTGTAGAAAAGTGGCTAAGAGCATGGGCTTCAGAGGCAAAGTGCCTGGATTTGATCCTGGTCACCCTCTGTGTCTCAGTTTCCTCACTACATAAATGGGGATGACAATGACATACTACACAAGCCTGTCCATTATATGAATTATTGCATTTACAAATGCTTGAATAGTACTTGCTTCATTAGAAGTCAAGATGTGCAAACTGCTATCATTACTACTTTAAAATCTTTGAGTATATTCCTGGCACCATCATAAATCTTTAGTTGAGCTCTTTTGCAGTTAACCACTTCTTCCCATTTTCTTAAAGTTTTTTTTTTTTTTTAAAGATTTTATTTTCAAGTAATCTCTACACCCAGTGTGGGGCTCGAACTCACAACCCCAAGATCAAGAGTCACATGCTCTACTAATTGAGCCAGCCAGGTGCCCCTTAAAGGTTTTATTTCAAAACATATCATACATATAGGGGCACCTGGGTGGCTCAGTCAGTTAAGCATCTGACTCTTGATTTCAGCTCAGGTCATGATCTCAGGGTCGTGAGATTGAGCCCTGCGTCTGGCTCCATGCTGGGCATGGAGTCTGCTTAAGATTCTCTCTCTCTCCCTCTTCTTCTTCCCCTTTTCCCAAGCTTGCATGCATTCATGCTCTCTCTCTCTCAAAAGAAAAAAAAAAATATATATATATATATGTATGCTATACACAAAAGAGTGTCCATAATGCATATGCACATTTTAAAGAATAACAGTAAAATATGTCTTTGTGTACCCAAATAGCTTAAGATACAGAATTATAAAATAAGTTTTCAAACCATTGTGTTCCTTCTCTTCACTATTCCCAAATGTTGTTTGTCATTCTCTTGCTTTTCTTTATACATTTACTACCTATTTGTTTCTTACTATTTTTAAAGAAAGATTGAGAGTTCATAAATTCTTTTATGATCTATTTTCTTGTTAACACTCTCCATCTGCCACCTTTTTAAGGCTCTTCTGTTCTCCTCAATTGGGAGACTGTCATAGATTTTGAAAAATGTCTTGTTCACCATGATCATCATTTTTTTTTTTCTCTACTGCTTAGTTTTTGAAGGCTTCCTCTACCCTCCTCAAAACTCCCTCCCCTAATCGTCCAGTGTTTATAGCCATGTTTATGGATAATGCCCAGCATCATCTGTCTGGTCCAACGCTCCATGGTGTGGTCCTGACATTGGCCTGAATGACTGAGGCAGGAAATTTCCACAGTCTCATCTCATTCCTTATGCTCTTTACCCTGTGTAAGAGCTGAGTAAAAAACAATTAATATTTTACAAACATAAAAGGGATCTTTGAAACCTATTTGATCTGTCAGTATGCCAAAGGCTAAGGCATCACAAAAGGAACTGAATGAGGTTGTCACTGAACTTACTCAGTTTCCTCTTCTAAATTAAAATCTAGTGCCAGACACCGAAAGGTTTCCTTTCTCTGTCCTTCTGCAATTAAATAAACCCCTTTGGTCACTCTATGCTATTTCTATTCCACCCACTTCCTATCATCTAACAATGCTATTTGGCAAACTAATATTACAAGGATTTTTTATTAAAATAAATATAGCTTTAAATGGAAACACTCAATAAAATATCTCAACAGATGTTCTTCCTGCAAAGGAAAGAGAATCACAAAAATTCAAAACTAATCTATCCACCTTGCTCAATACTCTACTGTTCGTTTGCTATGGCCATTGATTTCTGTAGGTAATAACAGAGGTTGAGAAGAAGTAAGCTCTTTTGAAGGTGGATGTTTTTGTCATTCACAAAGAAGCTTCTGCATTGCCTGTTTCAGACAAAAAAGTAAAAATTTATCTTGTGCAAAAAAGGATAACTATTTCAGAGTAAAAGAACACTTCTGTGCTCTGAAGATAACTATTTCAGTGTAAATATACCACTTTCTCATGGGCTATGAAGTCAGATGACGACTGATTTAAACCATACAAACATTAGAGTCAGACTGCTCTATTTATTTTGTCTCCTCTTTTAAGAAAAATTTCAGAAAGGAGTTCACATAACCCCAACCCTAATCCTTTAGCCATCAAATAAAGGATCTTAGATAAATATAAGTATGACTTAGAGAGACTGGAAAATATTTGGATTCCTCTACTGATTTATGATTTTTATGTACAATGTTGTAGAGAACATTTTTAAAAATCAACTAATAATGTATATATTATGCTTTGGTCCCAAGATACAAAAATGTTATTTAATGAGACTTAATTTATCCACAGAGAAGACACTTAATTTTAACAAGGTTATCCAGAAGTTATTGGGACGAGTGTGGTATGAGCATATAAGTCAGCCGAGAGCATCCTAACTGAGCAGCTCAGAGGCAGGTTAGGATGGAATTATCAAATGAAAGAATATAACAGTTTCATGATCAATTTCCATTTGAAATCCACCTGCCACAAAGATGTTGCTTCTCTCACACCGGTGGAGAAAACTACATGTTAGAAAGGACAAAAAAGGAGACAAAAGAAAACTATTTTGAGGACCTTGTAAGCCATCAGAGTATCAGGGAAGTTGGGTAGACATCAATTATCTACTTGGTACTTCAATTCCACAGAATCGCCTTCTCAAGGGAAGCCAAGGAAGTTAGTTGTTGCCATGTCCTGACAGACAGTTCACTACTGCTGGCAACATCTGACTAGATGAGCTATTTCCTAACGGGACTCACTGTGGTCTTGGAGAATTCATTTATATAGTTTTCCTTGAATATAGAGTTCCTTACAAGGAATTCAATGATGGCTGCATAACAGACTGAAAACAGACAGGGGACAAGATCAACGGCACCTGATATCACTACTGGACTTGGATTCTGGGGTCTTGAAAAGTTTGTCTACTGATAAAAGTCTACACATGTCTTTAAAAATCTATCTAGTTGTTTCCATGATGACAAGGCCAGGAGTGGCAAAAATGTCCACACACATTGTCCCCATTGTGCCTGGAGGAGAGCAGAGTTCCATGATGGCTTCCATTTTGTTCAATCTATTTTATACAGTTGTGTTTAAAAGCGTAAACACAGATCTGTAGACTGGTATAACTGTGCATCTAGTCCTCTGGTGGAATTTCTCAAGTTAACAGGTTACAAATGTCATGAAAAGTCCTTATGATCAGCATATGACCAGTTATTCAAAGGCTGCCAATTCACGACTATTCTGAATGCAGCCCAATTTGCAGACACTGTGACCACTGTATTGCAAATGCACCTACAATGAGCAGTGAGAAGCCTGATGTTAACGCATTAGCTGATGTCAGGGGGTCCTGCAAGTGACCGAAGAACTTCATCAAGGAAAGAACTGAAAGCTTTGCTTCAATTCTGCTTCACAATCCAATGTGTTCACTGATCATGAAATGTTAAGTAAGGGCTGATTTGTTCTTTGGGAGTGTGATAGACAGAGTTCAGCAACATCAAGACCCCACAAAACTCCCAATCAAACAGAAGGGCAAAGAGTCACGCCTTCTTTGCAGCTGGAGACTGAGGTGATATTGATGCCACATGTTGCTTCTTAGGCATTTTAATTAGTACCCCCTGTAAACTTCCTGTAGCATTACATAGAAAGAAAAGAGATTCTTAAACACAGTCAATCTGACAACACTACAATAATTTCTGCTTAGCTCACGGTGCTGAGAACACGGTGGAGGGAAATCAGACAGTGAAGCAACACTCATGTTAGATGGTGAATGGAAGTGAACATAAGCTGTGTGGGTAGATAAAATGCTCCAAGGGCACAATGGCACAGCTTGATTTGCAGTGGCCCCGCCATCAAGTGCTGGGGGAGACAGCAACAGGAGACCATCCTGGGCAGTGGAAGTGGGACAGCTTTTTTGAGTAGACTCTTTGGAACTCTTCAAGGAAGAATGTGGGCAGCTTTGGCCTATGAGCACTAGAATCTGGGAACAGAGAGTGGTTAAAGAGTAAACCAAAGAATTATTTACAAGAGCATGGAAGGTCCTGGCTGTCACACTGCTTATTTTAGCCACACATACTTCATATGTTTGATGACAGAATTAAATTCAGGATGATCTCACTAAGCTGGATGGGTCATTCCAACAAAATGGAATTTAATAGAGATACAGGAGAATTAATTATATTTAGACCCAAAGATAAAACTCCCAAGAATATATGAGTTGTGGCTTAGCAGCCTTATGTCGATAAGACTTGAAGAGCTGCAGTCAGGAGCCAATAGTGAAGCAAAGTTAATCAACAAATTAATTTGACTAATTATGCAGAAAAAGAGAAGGATAATCCTATTTATGGACCAAAGGTAGTGCACTGTGTTGGGTTCTGGATGCGTCCATGAGGAAGGTGCCCAAAGAAGAGGAGCACATGAAATCACTGAAAATGCTCGCTCAGAGGATATGAGAAGTCAAAGACATCAGAAAGCCCTCACATTTTTGAAGGGTTATGATACAGATAAGAGATCAGAGTTATTCTATGGAGGCTTTTATGGGCAAAATTAGAGCCAGTGATGGACATTACAACTTTAATCATTCATTCAACAAATATCTGTTGAGCTCCTATCATGTGTCAGGCATTATGCTAGGCAGCAGAATTGTAAGGTAAGAGAAATTCTCCCCAATACTCAGAGCTTTCCAGAAACAAACTGGGCTGCTTTCTGAAGACAGTGAGTATATATTTGCTGAAGATATTAAGGCAAAGTTGGAAGCTACACTTCAGTCTTAGACCAGTTGGAAGTGGAAGAGATGAATTCTAAGCTCCCTCCCTCAGCGTGGCTTATGATCATCCATGTGCTACACTGTGCATCTCTCTTTTTCAGTTCTTCCACATGGTAAGGAAGAGGCTAACTCACTTGACACGGTTTTCAGCAGAAAGCAACAAAAAACCAACACTGGTGAATTTAAACAGAAAGGGCATTTATTAAAGAGGATACTGGGTATCTCATAGACTCTCTAGGAGACCTGCAAAGCTGGTCTGGGGCACACCTCTGCTGCAAATGATGAGCTCACATGACTATCAAGGGGCACTGGATGGTGCTACAAGGAAACACAGCCTGAAAACTGCAGCAAACTGCCACCATTGCCCCCTGTCCCCCACTGGAGCAGATTCCATGCATTCCCTACCTCCTCACATCACCTGTCTCTAATTTAACATCTGGAGGGGATGAACTGGACAGGCAGAGCCTGGATCATGGGCCTAAGTCCCAGCTATAAAGGAGGCTGGAGAATCAAGTATCTGGCATTTTCAGCTTTGATTGGTGGGCTCTGCCTCCTAAGACAGGGGAGTCTATGAGGGTGTTCAGGTGCTGAGAGTCCCCAAAATCTAATAATGATATAAAAACACTCAAAGGAAGTTATAGCAATTCTTCTTCCAATGATACTTCAACCAAGCCAAAAACTGAAACCGAAAGCCAAAAGATGAGAAAATTGAAGTTGGCAAATTAACTTCCCTAGTATCACAAGGAGTATTTGCTTCTCTGAATCCCTTTTTAGGAAGAATTCTGATAGTCACGGTCACTCACAAACATGGTTAACAATGATTAAAAATTGTCATAGTGGGTTTGAATGGAATTGATAACAGGAGCAAAACCCAAGAGAAACTAGGGAGTTTCAGGTTGTATTATGGCAGATGGGTTTTAAGTCAGCCTGTTGGAAAACTAATTACTGCAGCAGTGACCAAGAATAACTTACTAGTATCACAGGACTGGAAGAAACCTCCAGCAGTCAAGAAATCCATCACACAGTGTCCCCAGGGCCTGCATTTCCAAAAAAAGATGGCTGGCAGCCCCCTTTCTCTAAAAGCCTCTAGAGAAGGTCATTTGATAACCTCCCTAGATAAGCGAGAATCGCAGATGTCATATATCTCATGGTCAGAATGTTCTTTGAGAATGTTCTTTCCATCCATACTCCCCCACCCCCAGTAAGGAAAACAGAGATGAGGGGCTCACCATCGCTTCCATCAATTTCATTGTGGTTTCCAAAGGACAGTGATGGGGGTCAGAGCCAGGGTAACCTCACACCACCGTGATGCATCCACTGAGGCATTCCAGACTCTGGGTGACACTTCAGAATGCCAGACTTCCTCCAGGAAGTGTGAGCATGCTAATCGTACCCCTGGGACAGGTGGGCACGTGGAGAGAGAGATTAGCTTTCCCCACAGCTGTCAAGCTGGGGCCTCTCATTAACACCCACGTTTCTCTGTCTTTCTTTCTTTCTTTCTTCCTTTTTTTTTTAGGTCCTTTGACTGCAGCTTGTGTACTTGAAGTATGTCATTGAAAATTGCACAGATGGGATCTACCAGATCATGAGAACGCTTTCACAGCTTTTGAAAGTGTGCTGGGTTTCTTTCCTTAAGAAGAAAAAAAATCCTGTATTCTAATTTCTACCCATTTCCCACTCTCTTCCTGCTTCAGAAATAGACTATCACAGAAGATAATGTTCCAAGTAGTAATAACCAATAGGGCAATAATTAAAATCTAGTTCTTTTGATTTGTTTTTTAATCCTAAAGCAGCTAATTGTATCTGCTAATCTTGTCTTCATAGTTCACATAGAGGGCACAGCATTTGAAATATATTCAACATTAGCTGCAACCTACTGAAATTCAATGTTGGGCCAGAAGGGGAGACAGCAGGGCAAGCAAGAGGGGCGTCTGACAGGTGGTGCCCTGAGGGGAGATGTGTCCTAAAGCAGGAGGGACTTGGGGGAGGGGTCTTTTATCTTGTTATGAAAGTTCTAGAGAAGGGGTTGGGAGTTTTTGTATGGAAACAGCAAGATAATGAGGAATGGAGGAAGAGTACTGAGAACCATGAGTCTGTCTTCAATGACCCTGTGGCTTCCTGAGCATTTTAATCAGTTTCATCCACAATCCCCTGAACAAAATCAAAGAGGCAAAGAGGATAAAGTTACTATTCTCTGGATAGACACTGTGTTCTCTTTGTATGAGGCTGTCTCTTTGTATAAAGAAGAAAGGGAACTATGCGAAGATCCAACAGTCCCATTTTTAATTGAAGTTCCTAGTTCTGGACTTCTAGGTGGCCCCTGCCACACCCACCTGGCCCCAGCCAGCTCAGGGTCTCACTAAACTGACCCCTAGCAAAGTGGATCCCCTGGAAGCTTATACAGAGAGGGCTGTAGTCTATTCAACACATGCCCAGGATTTGGAACAGATGATATTAGCAATCTTCCCAGAAAATACCCAATTTATTTGTAATGGCTTGGTTGATAGAATTATAGTACTTTTTAATTCTCAGAAAAGACCTTCCATAAAAAGAAGGTACTCCCTCAATAAACCCAGCACCTACTATGCTCATCTGTCCCGTGTAGGGCTGAAGCAGGAGATGGGAAGGGGGAATTAGATACGACTAGGATAGACCTCCTACTTCATAAAATTCCAGTAACATAACCTTGAAAATGATGACATCTGTCCTGAGGAAGTGTTGGGACGGACACAGGACTTTATTAACTAATAAGAAATGTTGAACAACAAGTATTCAAAGGTGTTTATCTCCCTAGAAGGGCCACCACTGTGCCCTTTCGAGAAACATCAGGGTAACACAGCTCATCCTGGGTTACCCCAAGTAGCACCCCAGCGTACACAGTGATGTGCCAGACTGTGATCAAAGCCAAAGCATAATGACAGAGGGTCCGTTTTATGGAAAGATATGAGGGGGGAATGAGATATTCTTTAAAACTTGTTACTTGGGGATGCACTCAAAATTCTGCTCTTCTTTGTGAGCTAATTTCATATCCTTTTCCTGAAACCTCATAAAGAATAGGAACCTTTATGTTCAATGAGAGATTGGCTGGATAACGAAGAGCCCGAATTATGGAGTTCACCACACCAAAGTGAGCAGGGCGCAAAGGGCTAGAGGACGTGACATCAGCCGGGGCTGTGAACTCATGATTCCTCAACCTATCTGCAGGGATCCCATTAGTAAGTTTTATAGAAAACGAATTTAGAATTTAGAAATGTGAGCTAGGTGGTCCTGTGGGTCTATCTCTTACTTCGACACCAGTGCTTGGGCCGAACAGAGCTGACCAGCCTCTGAAACCCCTTCAAGCTCCTCCCCAGCCTCACCCTGGGAACCATTTTCTGAGCTCTCCTCTGCCTCTGGCAACAGTGAACACTTTTATCTGTGGTTGGCATCTTGTTGCTGACCAGCCTTGAGCTCCCAGATTCAACAGAATTACTCCTTTGGGGTAAGATCACAGCCAGCTGCCCGGTCAACTAGCATCAGCCTCCAACCCCTACTTCCCTCTGGACCTAGGCTTCCACCCCAAGGATGTGGTCTTGTGGAACATGGGCTTTTTATCCCTAGCTGGTGGAGGACACTCCCGCTCTCTCCTCAGGAAGCTGGCCGGGATGACTGAGATCCCTGCCTGGACAGTCTGGCCCTGCAAAGAACCTGCACCAGCCCTCCTGGATGGGCCCACACAGACCCCATCCCTGTGACTTCCTAGAAAACCACTTCCTAGATGAGCTGGGTGAGCACCTGACCCTCTTCTGCAGTCTGGCAGGCTCCCATGCGGGCTATGCCAGGAACCCTGAGAAAGGCTGGCCCTCAAAGACTAGGGACCTCCTGGGCCTTTGAGGGAGATTTTTAACCATGGGGAGCCTTCCAGCCAAGCTGTGGGATGAGGAAAACAATAAAGCTTTTGCCGGAAAGAAAAAAAAAAAGAATTAGCAACCGTAAGAAGGAATGTTTGAAAAATTACCAATTACACAAAGAAACCACTCTGTCCCTCAAATTGGTTTAAATTCCATAAAATGTATCAAGAATTTGGACTCGGGTAGTAGACTGCTGAGTCTGAATGCTGGCTCTGTCACTTAGTAGTTACCTAAGCTCTCTGCATTTCAGTTTCTTCACCTATAAAATAAGGAATAGAAGATTACCTGCCTCAGTGGGATTCTACAAGTAAGAGAGGCACAGCAAAGCACCAGGCCCATCAGGAGGCACTCACTCTCAAGACATATTAGCTATTGTTATTATTAAATATGTATTTACATTACGACACAATGCATTGTTCTATTTCTCACCTCAATGGATCTCTATGATTAAACAGACTAAAAACCTGATTAAACTGAATAAAATTCCAGATTGCCTTAATGATAAGGAAGTGCTCATAAAATTGTCTTATTTTACAGATGTTTCTTCAAGGCTGACTCTCAATCCACAATTACGTGAAGGCAGTGTTGTGAATATTTTGATTTTACACGACAAAAATGTTTTTAGAAATAAATGACCAAGGTTACTTGTAATATGAACTCTGAAATCACAGCAATGAACTTTTCAAACTTTGTTACGTTAAAATCCATTGGTCTATCTGGCACTTTGAATGAATCTTTTGCATATGCACAGTTATGTAACATTATGCACTGGTCATTTGGAAAATACTGGTTCACTGAATTATACAGATCTTCCATATATTAATAACACATTTCATTATAGAACATCAAAATGTCATGTTGTTTATATTACCAACAGTCTCATCAAAAAAGTCCTTCAGTGTTGAAGTTAAAGTAGCTGTCAAGCCCCTGGTGGCAGATACGTTTTCTAAAACTTTAATTTTTGCTTGAAAGCTCAAGTTTAATCATTAGCAACAAACACTGTCAGTTTTCCTTGAAGTGACAATTTCACTTCATTCACTTTTGGGAAAATGTCTGCCAAATACCCAAGTTTGAGAATCATAGTCGGTCTCTTAGCCGTTCTTTAAGGTAAAACCGTGTTCCGTTTTACTTTAGTGCCAGTAAGTGGCTTTTCTCAAGACAACCACTCTACTCGGGTAGGCAGGCAGTAGAAGCATCTTACACATATTTCCCACTTTTACAGAGTATTAGAAAGACATGTACTCAGCTGTTGAGATCAAATTGATAAATCCATGCGTATTAATCAAGGACATTCTTATATGAAACTGACAGTTTTTGTTCTGATTTTTAACTGTGAGTATATGACAATGAAGAATACAATGTCTATTAACAAAGTTTGGCGGCCTTGCTTTGATGTATACTAGGGCATCTGAGTTTTACCCTCCATTGTAGTCACACCTAGTTGAATGTCAACACAGCGGAAAAAAATGACAAAATAGCATTTTTACATTATTGTGAAGATAGTTTTGGTATTGTGTACCCCTCCTAAGGGTCTCGGGCTGTCAGAGACTACATATTTGAGAACTGCTGCCTTAGGTAGATTCCTTCATCTCTCTATGCCTCAGTTTTCTTATCTGTAAAATGGAGATAAGTCATGGCATATATCCCATAGGGTTGTTGTGAGGACTAAACAGAACAAATCTGTTACAGACCAAAGAACAAAGCTGGCCTATGGTAGGTGCCATATAAAGATTGGCTAAAAGGGGCCTGGGGATCACTTGAGACCCTTGGTTCATTCAGATGTGATAAAAAATAATCACCTCGGTGGTTAAAACAAAAGAACATCTCTCAGTCATCTCCACTGAAAAAGTTCTCGTTGAGTACTTCCCAGAGATGTTTCAAAAGATGAACTGGTCAGAGACTCCTTCAAATGCCACAAAAACGACGCCACTCTTTAAAAAGCTCTCATTGCTATTGCCCCTGATGTGGCCTGGAAGATTGCCTTCCCCACCTCTGTGTGACTTTCTGAGCATCTCTTCTTAGGGGTTGCCAGGGAATCACTGGAAATATTGGAGGAAAAAAGCTGACATTTATTTATATTTCTGTTTTTATGTGTGTCTGGGTTCTCACAATATTGTGACACAAGAGAGAGATGAGAGATTGCCGGACCCTGAGCGCGCTGTGCGGTGTCAGCTCTCTGCAGTTTAGCCTGGTTTGTAAAAACGAGCAGACTCAGGACAAAAACATCTGTGCCTTTCACCAACGAGAGAGGAAACTGCTATGGGTTTGTTTATTCCTGATGGTACTAAGGTGGTGTTTTTAAAATGAAAGCAGACATGGATGTATACTGCAAAATACAAACTTAAATGAATTTTTAGGAGACCTTTTTTGCTTTTGTTTTGAGTGCTTATTAATGATGGTGCTCGCAGGCAATTTGCTCTGTGCGTATGTCTTTGGCCTCCTCCTGTCCTGGTCAGAGCACTGCAGCCTGGGGCCTCCCCTCTGAGCCTCACACAGGCCCAGATCTGTCCTGCCGAGGCCTGTTGCTCAGGATGCACTCCTTCACCGCCTCTTATCTCCCCTGCTTCCAGGGCACCTGCGACTTCTGGTTTCTGACTCTTGCTTTCCTTTGTCAGCTCCTCCCCAATCATCTGCTATTCCTGGTGGTTCCCAAGGAGTCAGTCCTGAGCCTGCTTCACTTCTCACATCACACTCATTCCCTAGGCTGGGCCGTGTACTCCTCTGGCTCCAAAATACCATTTGCGTGTTAACTCCCAAACATTCATGTCCAGCCCAGATCTATTGTTGAATTCCAGGCGCATTTATCCAACTGCCTAGTTGGTGCATCCACTTGAATATCTCACAGAAATCTCAAAATGGCTGTAACTGAACTCTTGGTCTTTTCTATTAAACTTCCTCCATCCTGGCCACCTCAGGGAATGTCCACCCTGTAAACCCACTTGCTGTCTTACTGTCACGTCCACTTCATCAATGTCATGTCGATTCTACCTCCAAGAGATATTTTATATCCACCTACTCTGACCCATCTCCAAAACCACTGCTTCCGCTCAAGGTCTCATCACCTCTCACCTCTCTCTTAACCTGTCTCCTAGTTTCCCTCCTCACCCACCTCCATGCTTCACACAGCAGCGAGAGTATGCTTGGTAAAAGAGGAATCACATCATGTCGCTTCCATGCTTATGGCCTTTAGGATAGAAACCAATCCTTAACGAGCCTACCTGGGGTGCTTGGGTCATGCATTTGGCATGTCAATGAGACATCAGGAAGAGACGTCCGTCAACTGCTGTGTTGGGGGCTTTGTAGGGTCCTAGCAGGCTGGAACCACCACTGTGAGAAATGAGCAAGGGAGCAGACTAGAAACGTGAAGGAGATACTGAGAGCCCATGGGTGGTGGGAGCCATTAACAGTTGTTGGCACCACTGACAGGGAACCTCCTTTATATGGAAATTGTCATTGGCACTTTATTAAAGACCCTTATTCCGTAGCCATACATTCATTGCATGTTCACAGAACACATGAAGCCAGCATGACTATTTCTGGAATGCAATGGAAACGTTAAGTGAAACATGAAACTATTCTACGAGCATTATATACTAGTTTACTTAGAAGCAAACTGTAACTTTTGTTTGCCACTAGTACAGATGTTGCTAAACAGAGACTAGATACTATCACCTAGATACTAAGTGTTCATTTCCTTCCATTCAAAAACAATGTAATTCACAAAAGAATGCATTCTTCATTCATTCAACAAGTATTCACTGAGTCCCACTGTGTGAGAGACACTATCCAGGTGCTCGAGATAAACTGGTAAGAAAGATATGTTTATACAATGTATGCTTAATGAATGTGTCAAATAAAATCACCCCGTTATTATATCCCATCTTCAACACTTCAACACTTCCCAATGCCACAGACGCGATGCTGTAGATGAATCTACCTTGATTAGCTAGCATTAAACATTGCAGAAGTACCTCACACTTAAGTTCTATGTTGAAACAGATATCCAAAAAAACGTAGCTCTGTAGTAATATGTAGGAGAAAATGGCAGGAAAAGGAAGTTCGCCTAACCTCTGTGGTAATATTCTTTAGGTCAGCAAGAGCTTAGCTTGAGTTGAGAAGAAAAATCAAGGCAGGGCAATTTGACCTCGGAATAAAACTCTCTGGCTGAATTTTAAGTGGCTAAAACACAACTTTTGGGAGAAAGTGTTCTTGCCATGGAACGCTCTTCCCTGTGTGATTAGACCCAGTTTCAATTTTTATTTATTTACCTTCTTGTACTTCAGAATGAAGGGAAAATTCCATTCAATAATCATCTATTTATTGGGACATATTAAGGGTATTTTTTACCGATTCATAGTGGATTTTTAAACACTCAGAGCCTTCCAAAGTCTCATGACCTCTCCCTTTAATGTTACTCTATAATAAGTAAATTTTAGTAAAAACAAAGGAAACAAAATTTGGTTCTGTCAGTAGACACTGATGTATATCTTCCAATTCTCATCATGTTCTCTGAGGCTGTACTTCTGTGAAAATTGATACAATCTAAAAATAATCAATGATAAGAGTAAATTTAAGAACATGTAAGGCATTCAATCAATCACTTAAGAAAGCTGTCACTAAACTCTTGATTTGGCAACATGAAGTCTCTCAAGTGAAAGAGTGGGTGGATGGGTGATTCCTGTTGCCTGCCAACATGCCTTGTTTTATAACTCCTATTCACCAGCATCCTGGTCAGGACACTTCATATAGATTTAAGCAGCAATCCTCTTCACCCCCTTTGACTCTGTAAGCCTATGGAATATCTTTCAAATACCTGAATTAAATGTGGACAGAGGTTAAGAAAACTAGACAACCAAAGGCCATAGAATTAGGTGACTTCCAGGGATGTCATGTTTTCTTTTTGTGCCTGAAGCCAACACTCAGGGCAGCCCAGGAATCTGTTGCATAGAAGCAATGAAGTAATAACTCATAGGGGCTGAAAAAAGTCCCAGAGCTGGTCATGGGGATGGAAACATAGAACATGCAGTTCTAAAACTGTTTGCCAGATTGTATTCTTTAACAAAGATACCTATTATTTATGCTTTTGAAAAAAGTCAGTGACTTCCCCATGCAGCCCATAATGAGTTCTGCAGATTCATGGAATTCCTTTCTTGAAATCATTTCCTTTACCTGAATTTTTATGTTTATACATATTATCCATCTCCACGCTTATTTAAATTCAGATTGTGAACAGGGGCTATGTTTATATCTTCTGGGCCATGCTCATCAACTTCCTCGTAGCTCCATAAATGTCTATATAACAATATTAATAAGAGTAATGAAGCAATACATAAAAACTACACAGAGTATCAGTTTTTCTTCCATTTCCTTGAGGTGCTGCAAGCCACTTTTGTAAAATTCCTCTATTAATTTGAGGTAGGGGAATGGTCAGAAGTTCCCTGTGATGGTAATTCTGAGCTCCTGGATAGTTTACTCAGAGTCAAGTGGGCATAAATAACTGGTCTTTATAATCTCTTATGTTTTGTAAAAGACGGCAAAAGAAATTGGTCATCATTTCACACGTGGCCAGGTTCACAAGCACTCAGGTCTTGCCAATGTGCCCAAGGGCCGCATCTGTGTTCTTGTGGAAATACGGAAAAACCTGATCTTTTTGTCTTTGCTTCTTCTTGAGTTTTTATGGCCTTTTCAATTATTATTAATGTCCATGGGAACAGCTAAAGTAACTAGTCTTTTAGGTATGAGCTATCATCAATTATCACTGTAACTTTCATTAGAATATTAAGGTAGTTAAGGACCAAATAGAAATAGTTCACTTTATTAATATCATTTAAAATAACAATGAAAGTGGTAAGATGGTTATATGTTCATTAAATTGCTAATGAAGCCCAACCAATAACTCAATGCTGGGTTCTCTGCAGAATATCCATCTGAAGTATCATCGGCCAAGATCATTTGATAAGAGACACGTAAAATTAGTACCAGGATTTTACTTTCCAAGGATTCGTCTTTGAAATTTTGTGGCTAGTGGTTTCATTTCTAGCCCCCTGAGAAATGTAAGGTCCGCTGAAGTGAACCGGCCTGAGTCTAGTTGGAGGAATGCAATTATGATGCAACATTTGTACATCATATTAAAATGGATAGGAGAACGCCGCATGCTCTCTGGTTGTAGGTCACGCGCCCTGCGAGGGCCCCACTGAGGCATCACCCAGGACACAGCTCATCCTGAGGCTCTGACTCACAGCACCGGGGCTGTTTTTCCTCTGGGGAAAGACCAGACACTTGCCCTTTATAAAAAAAAAAAAACAAACCTCTAAGATGAGTCACCGGTAAAATTAGTTGGCATTCTGAGGTGGCGGGTGGAGATCAGGGTTTGCAACGGGGCCGTGTGATGAGCCGGATGATCCTGCCGGCTGCTGCCCAGGCCGTGTGGGTTGGGTTTTTAATGGCTGTGCCACATGGAGAATCCCTCGCTCTAGGATTCCTGGTGTGGATCTCATCATGCAGCGAGGACTCCCACTCAATTTCAAAAGGGTGCTACCCACCCTGGGGGAAAAAAAAAAAAAAAAAACCTAGCCCACTGAGGAGATGTGAAAATACACCGCCAGGGAAACAGATGGCTTAGGAAGAAGCAATCTGGAATAATAGTGAGGGTGTGGGAGTCGAAGTGCAGGCTGGGTGAGGAGATCAGAGAGGAGGGAACGGGCATCAGTATGTGGCGACAGATGACAGCGTGTTGTTTGGGAGGAGCAGTTGGAGGAGGCCAGGGAAATGGAAGTAATGCATAAGGGCTGCAGCATAATTAGGAAAATGCCCCTTCTGTCGACTCCATCAGCCCCGCTTGGTTCAGACGGAGAGAGAGCACTTGCTTCGCCCAGGAAGCAGAGGTTACATGCTATTCCAACAGGCTTTCTGTTTCTGATCGAAACAAATCCAAACTGAGCTAATTTGTGTACAGCTGCAGGCAATATAAACATGGCTGTTTAGAATTCTGTATAGAGTATGGGCCTTTGTACTCCATACGTCACCCAAGTTAATAAGTAGGTGTCAAACTCTGAATTAAAATTCCCAGAAGAGGACACAGCACAAAGGACAATAAAAATGATTTTTAAATAATCATAGGGATAAATAGCATCCACTTCTGACAAATGTTAAGTGCTGGCATAAAATGTTATTAGGCTACAGAGATCGTCTTTTGTTCAGGAAGTATGTTTTATTCTCCAGTCGTGTCATTCATCATCCTAATGAGCCCTCAAAATGTAAATTAAATAGCAAAGACGGATTCCTTCGAAAAGCATCTTTGTGCTAGGTGTTAAACCATTTTTCTACTTTTATGCTATATATTGGTTCATGTTTTCATTGGGAAAAAAAATAAGCCCTCAATACTTGAGCACTTTATGGGGTAAGTTCATGCAATTCATATTTTCAGCAAACAGTTCATTCATTCTCCAGTACTATGGGTTCTGTGATTTCAAAAAAAAAAATCCCATTTTAAAATGCTGCGCCCTGTAAATTACATTTGATCCAGAAAATCTTAGAAACCTGTGCATGCATTTGCTTTGTTGTTTTATTCAGAAATGATTTGGTCCAGGGAAGCCCTCAATGGGAAAGGATTAGTGAAAATTTCAAACAGCTTTAGTTTACTGAACCAAATGCATTAATGGCTAGACAAACACCATTTCAACCATTAATGATAAAAGAATAAGGTCATGAGCCAAATTAGTTGTGATTTCTTGTTATGTATTGATAAGAACATTACCTGTCCCTATGATGAATAGAGAAATCAGGGTTTTGTACTTGACCTGAATTTATGCACGAGCACACACACAACAGAAGTGACTGAACAGCACTGCTAGGGAGGCATCCAGGAAAAATACACTGAGAAAGGAAAATAGCAGCAAATCATGTCTCATTTCGGCATGATTGGTCCTCATTTGCCTCTCTCTGTCTCTCTCTCTATATATATCTCCCCTCCCCAACCCATCCTCTCTTACTGCAACATATAAATCATTCTTTGCATTCTTTGGCTGTCCCTGCTTATGTGAGAGCTCTGTTGACCATGTGTCTCTCCAGCTCTTAGTTCTGTGTATGTGTGAGTAAATGTATATAAAAATGAAGATAAAAATAATTACACTGTTGAGGTTTACCTGATGTCCAGGGAACAGCCATTAATCTGCACAAGGGGGTTTCTATAGCCCCATTCTGCAGGATAAACTATAACTAACCAATCTAGGTATTCTAGAGATACTACATTTTATGAGGTCAAAATGCTAGAGAAATATCCCACAGCAGAGATTGAAACCATCCAGCTAGGAAAAGGTAAACTAGTAGACAGCATTACATAGAAGCCTGGGTTCCTCAATGACTAGTGACCAACTGCTGGCCTGGCTTAGTGTACACCCTCAAAGCCTGTCCGGTTCATTGGCATTGTTGCCTCTGGGAAGCAGTGTCCAATGACGGCCCATCTCTAGATGAGTGGCATTTCTCTTTGAAGGTTTGGCTAATGAAAGAAAGTATCATGACAAATGGGAGGTCACAGTAAAGCCAGCATATTCTACTGAATGCCCTGTTTTAGTTTATTTATTTGGCTATTTCTAATGGAGAATTTTCTTTATAACATGACTGAGCTGAACTTCATGCAAGGCTCAAGACTGTCAAAATGATAGTTGACCTCAAAGAAACTCTATAGTCCGAACCCAAATCATGGCCACTTTATTTCTGCCTATCAATTTCCTAATAATGCACATTTTGATGGGCACGTTGATTGGTTTATGATCTAATAACAATATTAATCAGGGAGGGAGAAGCTAATGCCATGTGTCAAAGAGGCCTTGAGAAGTACTGGTGAGAAGGGGACAAGAAGCCAGTGAAGGGGTGCAGTCTGAGAGATGAACTAAAGATTACTTCTGACAAAGGAAAACAAGGTGTTATTCTGTGCAATTTTTAACTCTGAAAAAGCGTCATACATTCAGAGACATATTTTTAAATGAAATTTAAGCCTCACCTGGAGTCTGGGAAGATAAATGGTTAGGATATCAATAAATTGTTTTATTTTTGACCCCATGCAGGAAAAACAACGTACAACCCAGGGACTGGAAGGTGCCTACTGTGAAGAATGTGCCTTTTAACCTTTGCAATATGTTAATAATATAAATTCACACCAATATGGCACCTTCACAGAAACACAGAACTCACACATAAAACCTTTCAAGTATAAAAGAAATAAGCCACCCCCTAAATGTTTTCTGAGAAAATTCCCAATGAAGAAGGACCTCACCTTTTGAATGCCTGGACTTTCAACCAGATCTGAAATTCCTGCAAATAGGCCCCATGTTAAATGACTGACAGTACCACTAGGAGCTCCACAAAATAAAATACATGCTTCATTAGTCCCCCAGCTGAACTCAGAATCCTCCGGCTCAGAATAAATCTCAGCCTTTAAAAATAAATTCTCTTCTGAATTAACATCTCAGAATCATTAATCTTTGGAGTGACCCTTCAATTTCATATGGAAGAGAACCACTGCATTTCACAAAGGTCTTTTTTCTTTTGGCACATCATGATTTCATGGAGAGAAGAGAAATAACATACGTTTTCTTTTATCATTTCTCCAGTCTCGCCCTCAAGGTGGCTTCTTTGTCCTCAACTGAAACATCCTAAATCTAAAATCAACAGATAGCCATCTACTGAATCAGGAAGGGACAAAAATTTAGTTTTAGGTATATGCGAAAATAAAAACAAGGCTAGGTGGAATTATTATAAATTTCAGGAAGAAGGAAGCACTGCAGGCAATAAAATTTTGCTAAATTCAAAATGGTTGGGATTTTGTTCTTCATTGCAAAAGACCTTATGTATCAGTAGCCACAGAATGCAGCTTGATCATTCCACAAAGCCACCACCAAACATTAATAATGTTGATTTATTTAATAGGCCAAATGAAGAGATGAGGTCTGTGTGCCGTAATGATAAATGTTGCCTCATTTCACCCATTGTGTGTGATACTAAAGATACAGACATCGTGGCTTAAATATTTTAGAGTTTGGTCTATAAAGCAATGCCTCCATAATTCCTTCTTGACAAAGACAAAGAATCATTTTGAAAAGCAAATAATTATTCTTTTATTTGCTTATTGATTAATCTAGATGTTCAAAGTTAGATATTAATTAAAGCAGGATGTCACTGATATGAGGAATTCTTAATCTCAGGAAACAAACTGAGGGTTGCTGGAGTGGTGGGGGTGGGAGGGATGGGGTGGCTGGGTGATGGACATTGGGGAGGGTATGTGCTATGGTGAGCGCTGTGAATTGTGTAAGACTGTTGAATTACAGACCTGTACCTCTGAAACAAATAATACATTATACATTAAAAAAAAGAAGAAGATAGTAGGAAGGGAGAAATGAAGGGGGGGAATTCGGAGGGGGAGACGAACCATGAGAGACTATGGACTCTGAGAAACAAACTGAGGGTTCTAGAGGGGAGGGGGGTAGGGGGATGGGTTAGCCTGGTGATGGGTATTAAAGAGGGCACGTACTGCATGGAGCACTGGGTGTTATAGGCAAACAATGAATCATGGAACACTACATCAAAAACTAATGATGTAATGTATGGTGATTAACATAACAATAAAAAGGGCAGGATTAGTCTATCCTGTCTACCAACTTTCACTGTGAAGACCACACAAGGTAGGTAGCAGAGGAGACACACGGTTGCTTAGGGATTGCTGGCTCCACTGTATTTGCTTCTCCTACCACCCTGGAACCTGTCCTCCCCTCTATCAAGGGTATTCATTAGAAAAATCCATGTTCTTCATTTTTGGTGTTCTTCAGCCAGAAACAGCTCCCTAAAAGCTTGCCTGCCACCCACCCTTTCCAAACAACACCATCCTCTACTACTAGGTTAATCTTAAAATACAGCTCTCACCATTCAGTTCTCCATTCTCCATGCTCCATGCTCCAAGCTTTAATGGCTCCCATCACCTAGAGGATAAATCTGCAGTCCCTAGAGCTAAGTGCAACCCCTCACTAAGCCTTCCTGTTCCTGACTGGCTCATCTGGGCATTTCCTTCTAAACAGTCTGTGCATTCCTGCTGAGAGCCCCTCCTTTTTCCTCCTCCTCAAATTCTTCCTCTGAAGGTCTACTCAAACCATACCTCACAATATAAAGACTTTCTCTCATCTTCCTGCTTTTTAAAAAAAGATTTTATTTTTAGGTAATCTCTACACCCAGCATGGGGCTCAAACTTGCAACCCAAGAACAAGAGTCACATGCTCCACTGACTGAGCCAGCGGGTGCCCCTCATTATCCTGCTTAAAACCCAATGTCTACAACCCTTTTGCTTGATATTTATTCCCTTCTGTCTTACTGAGCTGTTTTTTTTTTAAAGGGGGGGTGGGTGGAGGTAGAGACAAAATCTTGAAAAGGCTCCCTGCCCAGCATGGAGCCTGATGCAGGGCTCGATCTTACAACCCTGAGATCATGACCTGAGCTGAAATCAAGAGTTGGACACTTAACCGACTGATCCACCCAGGTGCCCCACTGCCTTACTGAGCTATTTTAATGTTCCACTTAAGTCTTACCAATATGTCTCTGAGAGCAGGAATTGTGTCTGTACTCCCATGCATATAATCTACACATAACCTAGTGCCTTACCCACAGAAAGACTAAATAAAAATATAATCATTTTAAGATTATTTTCCTACTCCCACCTTCAATTTGAGGAAACATGAGTCTCAGAGAGAAACTGCAGGCCTCTAAATCTGTGTTTATGCCCAGTGGTTTCCGGTTCCAGGGATGAGGGTACAGGGGCTTTTTAAGTCCCAAAAATTCCACCGCTAAGCCCTTCTAAGTTTTGGAGGTAGTAAAAGATATAGAAAGAACCCTTTTCCTGCTCAATGACTACTAACTTGTCTGTAATGGATCTGCTCATTCACCGTGTCCTACTCCTGCTTGGGAGAGAACTCAACCACTCACTTGGGCCATTTGAACAAGCTCATTTGGAGGGTAGACCATAGCTAGAAGGCCAGCTTTAGAATCTATTATGTGATAAGGCTTCTCCATCTACCCTCTCTGACTACATTATAGGCAAGGGGGGCTTACCTGTTGTCAACCAGTTTTATTTCATCTCCTACCGTCTAAAGAAGGAACAGAGAACATGTAGACAGTGAAAGTTTATTGGTCCAGTTTACTCTTAGTGATTGATCTGGAGAAGGCAGAACAAGGCCTGAACCATGTGTACAGTTCTTTCCTAAATCCTCAAAATACATTTAAAAATATTCTTTAAACATACCTCTGATGCACCCTGTGTGATATCTAAACCTGTTCACATCTTGTTCACTTATGCCTTGTTCATTTGTGCCTTTCAGATTTACTGTCTCTCTCCCACTTTGGAAAGGTTTTCATGACCCTAAAGATAGGTGCTCAGCTTCACACTAGCTAGGTCTTATTACTTTCCACCCACATCCCACAACTGGGAGAACATTCATCTTATCCCTGGCCAGCTCTTGATGGGGAACTCTTTCTTCAGATTGGTCTTAGCCTACTCCAACACATAGATACTCCAAGAGGCCCACCACTAAATTAAAACTAATACACTGGAGTCACTAAGCAATATTTTTTTCAGGAACAAAGGAGGGACATATAAGGTCAGACAGCTCCTTAACACAGGATGGATGCATTCCCATGATGTCAGGCCTGGGGGCAGAGCTAAAAGCATCTGCAGCCCCTTGCTGTCTCCCCTCCCTGCTGGAGAAATGCAAAGGATGCAAGTTTGCCATTAGAAAAATCTCTAATTGCTTTTGGACTATTTTTAACTTCAAGTCCATTGGATTAAGGTCCTTTAAAAAAAGGTCTGTACACCACATGCCACGGAAGAAATTTTATTACCCAAAGTGAAAAAAAATTGATGACAGTAAGGCAGACCTATACACAAATGACTGCCGTAGAAGAAATTCCATTCTAACATTTGATTTGTAGATTTCTTGAATGGCAAAGAACAACAGTATTCATGAAAGCATTTTTACTATGTTAATTTGGGAGTTTTCCTAAAAGTTTTATTTATAGGACCTCAATTTAGAAAAACTATCTTTAAAATCGTTTTTCAACTTCAACTTGTACCCAATGCTATAAGAAACAGCAAAATTTACTTTCCTTAATTCAATTTCCAGTGACACCTAATTTTTAAAAATTTCATCATTTACCATCTCTCAACGTCCCTTCATGGGATGGCTGAACTACTCTTGAACCCAAACCCGTATCACCAGTCAGTGTTTGGAACAGAAATGGTGGAAATCCTGGTTGGCCCTCACAGGTCACAGCTGCTTCCCTGGCCTGGTGGGTGGGGCAGGGACTGTAAAAGCAGCAGGTGTGCTGGTGGATGACAGCTGAGCAAATCTGTTCACCTAAACCCCTCTGTCATGTTCAATTTAGCCTCAGTCTCTG
This sequence comes from Phoca vitulina, assembly GCF_004348235.1. Classification (NCBI taxonomy): domain Eukaryota; kingdom Metazoa; phylum Chordata; class Mammalia; order Carnivora; family Phocidae; genus Phoca; species Phoca vitulina. The sequence continues at coordinate 37,580,209 of NW_022589725.1, forward strand.
GAATGGAAGGGGTCTAAGGCAAAGAGCAACTACAAATGCAGCCCTAAGCCAGAGAGCTGGTCTCTGAGTCAGAAAAGATAAAAATTCTTTTTTTTTGAAATGCAAAATTAGGAGCTCCTGGGTGGCTCAGTCGTTAAGCATCTGCCTTCTGCTCAGGTCATGATCCCAGGGTCCTGAGATCGAGCCCGGCATCGGGTTCCCTGCTCAGCAGGAGGCCTGCTTCTCCCTCTCCCCCTGCTTGTGTTCCCTCTCTCGCTGTGTCTATCAAATAAATAAAATCTTAAAAAAAAAAAAAAAAGAAATGCAAAATTAGAGGGAAAAAAGCCCCCAAACTATTGTTACTAGAATCACCTTTAAGTAAAAAAAGACCATTAACTCTTCCAGGACTCTGAGCCTTTCTTACAACTGATTATTCAGGGTAGGGTTGGCGTTGTGCTTGTTAATTTAGCATCTGCCTAATTTATGAAGTTGACTATTTTTTCTAAGCAACACATCATCCCTACTTGCAATATCATAGTGTATATTCACAGTAATGTGGTTATCACATTACATTATAATTATCACTTAAATAGATGTACTTTTACCAGAAAATATAAGCTCTTTAATGTTAGGGGTTATTCTGTTATTCTTTTTTTTTTTTTTTTTTTCAAAAACATCCCAGTTCATAATACGATATCTGGAACATGATTAGCATTTAATAAATACACATCTTTGTTATTGTTTTACTTGATGACAAACACAGAGTACTTATTGTAAAAGGTCCTGTGTTAAACCCTTTCTACGCTTTATCTGATTTGATCCTGCATCACGCCCTATGAGATAGTCTTCTTCCCCTCATTCACAGATGAGTTAACAAGGCTTAGTAAAATAGGTATAACTTATTCCAGATCACCCTGCCATAAGGTGGAGAGACACACCTCGGTCTGGGTCTGTCTAACTCCAAATAGGCACATTACTGCTGGCTGCACCAAACATCCATGAACACACATGATTCCAAGAGTTACCTCCCTGCACTCATTCTCTGTAACCAAACTCAGCAAGTGCTATATACATAACAAACACTGTCCTACACAGTCAAAACTTTGCATTGAACAGTTTTAGTAATGAACCTAATATAAGTACTTTGGATAATTCCAAAGCAAGGGATGAAAAAAGTGTACTCCCAATAAAACACTGGGATGGGAAGACGTAACTCTAAAAATAAAATACAAGGGGCGCCGGGGTGGCTCAGTCATTAAGCATCTGCCTTCGGCTCAGGTCATGATCCCAGGGTCCTGGGATCGAGCCCCGCATCGGGCTCCCTGCTTGGCGGGAGGCCTGCTTCTCCCTCTCTCACTCCCCCTGCTTGTGTTCCCTCTCTCCCGTCTCTCTCTCTCTGTCAAATAAATAAATAAAATCTTTAAAAAAAAAAAAATACAATACAATAAAACTTCACTGTAATTTGAGAAAAATGAAGAGAGTAGGTGATGAAAGTATTGGGATAAGTTAAACATATCTCACCTATAAAGCATAGACATTGAGGACATTATATGTAATTTCAAGTGAATAAAAACTGTCACTTAAGTAGAAGCTTCAGCATGTTGAATAATATTTGAGCATTGCTATTTTAATATAGTATTTCAATTTCTGTATTGTATTAAAAACTACATTCAGGATTTCATAGTTACAAGGCTAGAAATGTTTATTTAAATTAAACGTTATCATTACTCTAGTGCTTGTGGATAAGTATATTATCTTTTCCTTGATTTCTTCCCACTTCATCAATTTCTTTCTAAAAATTGTAATAGTGTGGTTTTTGCAAATCACCATCTTACAATGACTTTCATTCTTAAGTATTTCAGATAAACATTTAACCCAACGTAACTTTCAGAAGTCTCTCTCTTTATGCATTGTAATCAATCACTCGTACTTCTGAAAAGACTAAAGTATGTACATCAAAACTGTATCTTTTTAAAGCATGCAGCTGTCTTTGTCAAAGCCTTGCATCTTTTCAAGGAAATGTCAGCAATGTTATTCTTGGGCCTCCCTCTGCCCAAGAGGCCAATGAGGGCTGAACAATGAAGCCAACAAGACAGTTAATCAATAGCAGTCACAGCACCATTTTTTATCCTCCAGAATCTTCATTTTCAATGAGGTTTACATCATTAAAGTAAGAAAACAGGACCGTCAATCTCCATTGGTTTCAAGTGGTAGATGAAAGAATTAATTTGACGGTCATAAAAATAACGATGCAACTGTGTGCTTTGAGTCTTTAAAAATTCATTTTTAGGTTTAAAACCCAGAAGGACAGACATATTGCTGAGAAATAAAAGCACTGATTTGTCAATTCTTTCTTTTTCTCGTAGTCCAAATAGACTTCTAACAGATCTGAATGTCATAAAGAAAAGCAACATGTTTCAATATAAGTCTGTTAAGATGTAATGAACAATATATTCGAAATACATTTATAATCAGTGGTACCAATGCCACTGTTTTTGAATGATGTTGACATATGTTGTCTCAACATGTGCTTTCATCATGACAGATTTATATGAAAAGGAGTAAAAGCATCACATAACACCCACATAACCACATATCCCCTTCCCAGGGACAGACACAAGTTTTGTGGGCCCTAAAGGTTATCGAGCTCTTCTTCTTCTTCTTCAAAAAAGAATGCAAAATATGAAAATGAAATTAGGTACAGGGCCTTATAAGAAGACCACACAACCCAGGAGCCCTGAAATTAAAGCTTGGTTAATTCAGTGGTAAATCTACCCCTGCCTCATCCACTGAATACATGAGTATCATTTTGTTTGTACACTGGCAAGTTCTAAATGAGCTAGGGTTTTCATTTGGTCTTTTTTCCACAGCAGCCTCCCCTGACTTCCCCCAGATATTCTGTGTTCCTGTGGCCGAGTACGCCTTGGGAGAGAAGGCGTGGGACATCAGCTCAGCCCACAGGGTTCTGTGAACATTCTGGAAAACTGCAGGTGGCCATTCCCAGCCAATGAGGCAGCAGTGAGGGAAATGCCACAGCAGGTAAAGGACTACTTTCTGGTTTTTACACAATGTAGGCGGCCGACAGGATTATCATTAGGTATATGTTCAGAGTTTTCAGAACTGGCTTTATACACTTCCATGTTTTGCTTCTAATCGTTTATTTCTAGCATTAATTTTCAATGGAAAATTCATCAGAAAGAACAAAGAATGGAGAGGAAGCAGAAGCCAGAAGAAATACCAAGACTTTGAACACTTGATTAAGATACATGCTTTGGCACCTCATTTTTAATTGAGACAAAAACAAAGCAAGCCCTGTCTAGGACAGCCATGATGCCTGGCCAGGCAAACAGAACGTTCCTGGGTCAGAGTGGGGAGAAGACCTGGAACGGGAGGAGGTGTGTGACTTCTAAGAATTTGGCACTTTCTCACCATCACCTTGTTCTCACAGAGGGTACCCTAGTTGCCCCCAACCCCATTCTTGTCCTTCAAACAGCAGGGGCGTCAGAGATAGGCTTTGGTGCTCAGTTCTGTCTGGGAAGAAGTGACCTCACATGCCCCTGGCCTACCAGATGCAGGATCAAGCCCTGTCAGCTGGATCTTCCTCACCTCCATCACGGGAACCCAAGCGAACTGAGAGTTAGCTTCCTTGCTCAGTGGGATTTGTCTTCCCTGGGGCTGGTGTCTTTTAAATGTAGGTTTATTATTGTTCAGGAATGATGACAGAAGACAAGTGATCAGAAGACACCTGCCATTGAAAGGATAACATGTTATTCACAGGTCCCAAGTGGAGGGGGCACACCACACCATGGGGGCCACAGAGGGAAGCACTACGGTTGGTCAGGAGGCAGAGGGAGCAAGGGGAAAATGTGGCCAGGAGCCTGTATTATGCTTTACAAGGGAAGGAATGGGCGAGGCAGGGAAAGCAAGTTTAGGATTGGCTAGTTTGAATAATTTTAGTGGGCTCTACAGTACTGAGGCTGCCCCTAGTTGTCTGGTACCTGGGGTGATTAGGGCAGAGGGATAGTGGCCTGATAAAGGAGGTGGTTGGGGGTGTGGACTCTGGATTAGTTGGTTGGTATATAAAAGGTGCACTCCCAACAGGCCAGTCATTTACATCTCTAAGAATCAGCTAACCCTGGGAAAGGCAGTCCCTTCAGGGTCAGCCAGGTCCCAAGATGTCAAAGCATCAAAATTACAGAGTAAAAAGACAGGATTGATACAGGAGGGAAAGAAGAGCAGGCAGGTAATGTCCCAGCCAATAGCAAAGGCAGTCAGAGTCCCATTTAGCTTTCAGGATTCTGAGGCTAGGGAAGAAAGACTACCCTTGACCCTGCCTCAGGTGCAAGCTAGGAGGGTTACCAACCCTTCACCCTGGTCCCTGTGACAAATGGATGACAGCTGCTGGTAGACGTTTCACCCAACACCAAGAGAGCAGACATGACCTCACTGGGGGAGGCAGTATCACCCCCATTTTATAAATGAAGACACTGGGGTTCAGAGAGTTTGAAAGCACCTTTCCCAATGTCACACAGCTAGTAGGTGGGAGAGCCAGGATTTGTATGCAGGACCTGGGTCATTCTATCTTTTAAGGCACTGGGCTTAAAGCCTACATTTTTAAGGTCCCACACAAATATTTGAGAAATAAATATAGGGGCTCCAAAATAAAAAGAGAAAACTATAATATCAAAATTAATAATGTTTAAATAACGTGTCCAAAAACATATTAAGTCATTTTTATTAATTGTTATGTTTAGTATTCATTTAAAAAATCCATTATACTTGAAAATAATGTACAGTTTAAATCTTTTTTCATTTTCCAAGAATTCCTGAGTTTGCCTGATTATTACAGAGAAACCAATTGTAAATTAAATGAATTAGTTATAGTCAAATAATTTCAAAAGCAAAACTGTAAAAGCCCCTTTCAAAAATTTTAAAGCAGGGCGTCTGGGTTGCTCGGTCGGTTAGCTGTCTGACACTTGGATCAGCTCAGGTCTTGGTCCCGGGGCCATGAGTTTATGCCCTGTGCTGGAATCCATGCCTAGCATTAAAAAAAATTTTTTTTTTAAATCTTTTTTTAAAGCATTAAAATAAAACATCAAAATGTTGTACTTAATGTGGGATGTGGGTATATTTCAATATGTTCAACAGGAAAGGGGTAGGGCCACCAAAAGGATGCAAGCCTAATGCCTTGGAGGTCTTAAAAGGGCCCTGTCTGATTCAGCCTTGCTCTGAAATTCAGCCTCCTTCCACTTACATTCCCATCTTGACCAAAGGGGATGCGGAACATGGCTTCAGAGGTCCCCGTGGGAACGCGCTTACTATAGAGAATGGTTCAAGGGCTCTGCCCACTGCTCGCTGCAGCATTTGATACCTTAAACTCTGTAGGATGTGATCCCAACTATCACAAAGGAGGTAAGAATATTCAAACACAGCGCAGATTCCCAATGGAGTTTCTGGAATATCTGTCGAGAGCATCAAAGTCTGGGAGTTCTTTCAGTGCTACAACTCCTTGGTTATCTGGGCAATTTAATACAAATTTAGAGCACAGTACATTAGTCTAGACAACTAGGAACTAGGGTACTATTATTAAAGTAAACACATTCTCAAATTAAATTGTTTTGGAATAAAAGAAGGAAGTTCTGCATTATTTTATATTATCTATGTAAGTCTCTCGGGAGGTAATCAAACATTATCTGGCTGTCTTAATAATAAGATGACAGAGCATAGGTGTTCTTGTCTGTCCCTCATTAGCTCAGGCGACAAGCATTTGTTGTGACCCCTCTCCATCTTCTGATTCTTCCTAAAGGCTCTCTCTCTTACATCCACATCAACATCTTGAGCATAAAAGATGGAGATCAATAAGATGGAGGATAACTGTGAGTTTGCCTCGAATCTCTGCTGTGGGGCTCAGCATTCAGCACTGTGTTCCCTCATCCCAGAACAGCACACAGAAAAGCTGTGGGCTTGCGGGGTGGCAGACGGGAGTGATGATGAGAAGGTGCTCCATGGGGGGCACCTAGTTCTCCTCATCCTGATGCTTATGCAGATGGCTCTGTGACCCAGGAAGAAGACAAATGGCACTCTCACTACCTGGAGACACATAGGATGAACCCATTTTGCATCCCCTCCAAATTTTTCTTTTTTTTCCCAATTAAAAAAAACAAACAAACAAATAAACCATCTCTGTCACCCATGGCTGGGCCTGCCTGCCCTCTGGTACCGGTCAAACTCTATGCTCAGGGCGACAATGGGTCACATGCTCTCAACATCTCCTACACTAGAAATTTTCTCTTATGATTATATCTGAAGTACTTCTTAGTGTGCTACACAAAGCAAATAGTTAATAAATGTTACTGACTGGAAGTTTAACAATCTCTTTTTAGACAGTGTTATGAACTGACTGATTGTGCCCCCCCCCCAAGTTCACATGTTGAAGCCCTAACCTATGATGTGATGGTGTTTGGAGGTAGGGTTTGGGGGAGGTAATGAGGTCAGAGGGGGCCCTCATCATAGGATTAGTGCTCTTCTAAGAAGAGACACTGAAGAGCTTGCTTGCCCTCTCTCCACCACGTGAGCACACAGCAAGCGGGCATCTGTCTGCAAGCCATGAAAAGGGCTCTCACCAAAACCCAGCCATGCTGGCACCCTGAGCTTGGTCTTCCAGCCTCCAGAGACTTGAAAATATAAATTGTGAAGGAAAGAAGAAGGAAGGACACTGTCTGGTACTTAGGAGGCATTTTGATTGATGCTTTTTCTGATGAATGTCAGGAAAATATTTTTTAAAAGCTTAATTACATAATACATAAGCCTGTGCTTTAAAAAACTTCACAAGGCGCAAAAGTGCATAGATTTTAAAATGTAACCCGCCCTTTACTTTTGCACTAACCTGTATCTCTCTCCAAAAATAACCAATTATTAATAGTTTTGTGTGTCTTTATTTAAAAATAAAATCATACTATGTATTGGTTTTACAACTGCTTTTCATTTGACATTTCTTGATGCTCAGCACATATAGATTTGTTTTCATTTTGTGTAACTGACATATGATAATTGACAAAATTTTTCCACCACAATTTAACTTCTTCCCTATAGGAAGGCATTTGGGTGGTTGATACTTCTTCTCCATTACAAGTTCCTTGAGCACATATGTGGGTATTTCTGTTGGAAATGTTCTTAGAAATGGAACTGCCAGCCTGAAGGGCTCATATTTTCAAATGCTCGCAGATATTGCCAAATTGCTCTTTGAAAAGACAATGCTAGTTTACAATCCCACCAACAGAACATATCCCCATACTTCAGGAGAAAATTAATATAAAAACCAATTTGAAAATTTAAATGTGTTTTTGAAGTTGAACTGCAACTCAATAACAAGGGATAGAAACATGCCTTTGATTTTAAACAGATGACATGCTGAAATTCAGATATGCTAGGAGTACAGAGATAATTCTTGGAGTACAAGAATCCTAGCCTTCACTTATATATTATTTAATTGCATCTATTCACATAACCTTTTGAAGTTGGTTTCATAAAGAGGCCACCATGCTCACTGCAGAGAGGCTCGTTACCCCCTAAAGCACGACCTCCGACAGTGGCATGCAGAACGCCTCACCACAGCCATGGTGCCAACTGCAATAAAGGCCTGGGTTGTGCACTCTGTATGCTGATGAAAGGATTTAAGATGAACGGATTAAAGTAATAAACCATATTTGTACACTCTTAGCAGCTGCTTCTACCATATAAAAGGCGGTCTCTTCTTTCTTTTTCTTTCTTCTGTTCCACTAACCCTTCCACCTCCACCTCTGTGTTGTATTTTTCTTCTTCCTCCCCCCTCTCCCCACTTTTTTATTTTTTATTTATTTTTTTTTTTTTTTAAAGATTTTATTTATTTATTTGAGACAGAGAGAATGAGAGAGAGAGAGCACATGAGAGGGGGGAGGGGCAGAGGGAGAAGCAGACCCCCTGCCAAGCAGGGAGCCCGATGCGGGACTCGATCCCAGGACTCCAGGATCATGACCTGAGCCGAAGGCAGTCGCTTAACCAACTGAGCCACCCAGGCGCCCTCTCCCCACTTTTTTAAAAAGTAAATCTCAATTGAGAAATCACCTGGCCACAGAAAACTCTGTTCACCTTCAGTTTCTGAATAAACAACGAGGGATGGAGTTGGTTGTCTGACAAACACAGGATATATGATATTGTAAGTTGGTATGAAACTGTACAATGGAATGAGCCAAACACTCTGTGTCAAGGAACTTCCCATCAACACCATCCAACGCACAACTCTATCAACCCAAATTCCAGAAATGCAGAAAAGCCCATCCTGACTACTTCCATGATGTAACCACCTATCAGCAATGCCACTCTCGCTACTTTGCTGGCTTCTCAGGTGCTAGAAGCATTTTCTGGGGTTAGTACCTGATGCTTTTTGCACAGAGCTTTACCCAAGAACCTGTCAGAAGTTTCCATCTGAAGTGAAGCAGAGTTAAGTCAAAGTGCTTAAAACTGCTAGTCAAGAGGTTTCATTTGTTCATTTTTTTCCCTGTCAAAAATGCATTCTTATTCAATATTTCTCTACCCCAGGAGTAAATAAACTGTTTTGCAAGCACACCCTATAAATTTCAAAGGAAGGATTTACTTTAAAATATTTTTTATTATTTCTTATTTTATTTTTTTTTTTTCAATTGTATTGTGAAGGTTTATTCAAAAACTGAGTAACAGGTGGTTACTTCATCCACCAAAGTTAAATGAAACAGACATTTATTATAAAATCAGGAGAAGAGTAAATTCACCCCATTTACCATAGGTATGATTTCATTTTAGGACAGTAAAGAGTAACATTTTAAACTGCATTTCAGAAGTTTTATCCTACGATGAACATAAGACAAATTGCACTGTAATCATATATACTTAATTGCATTTTTAGTCATGTGCAATTAATTTATGTTGTCTTAAAAAGCATTCCCCCAAATCCAACAGATTCTCCTAGAAACTTAGGAATGAAACAGAGTGCCAGGAGACAATGGAAATAAGGCCCCCTTGAACTGATCCAAAGGATCTCATTAGCCAGGTGGGTCGCTCATCATACTGTGAAGACTCAGGCCACATGCAAGCCCTCTTCCAATGGTCATCTCTCCTCACACTTACTTCCCATGGCCCACACTTCACTGCCTCCTCAGAGCTCAGCCCATTTCCCTTTGTGAAGCCTTTTCTGATTATTTTAGCTCATAATTCTAACTTCTCTCCATTTCTGGAGTGCTTACTGTCTATACCATTCCTTTCAGTCCTTATTCATTTACTTTCTTATATCATCATTTTATAATCCTGTCTTTCTGAAGAGACATCCTTTAGGAGTAAAATACAAATCTTACACCTTTTAATTTGCCCAGTATAGTGATAAACATTTGGTTGGGAAATTCAGGAAATGCTGAATTGAAATGTCTAGTAAGAAAAAATGATATAGGCAGAGCAAAGGAATATTACATATAAGCCACAAAGTACAATTATGATCTGCCAGCTTAATAAAAAACACACTAGGGGCGCCTGGGTGGCTCAGTCAGTTAAGCGTCTGCCTTCGGCTCAGGTCATGATCCCAGTGTCCTGGGATGGAGCCCCGCATCGGGCTCCCTGCTCAGCGGGGAGCCTGCTTCTTCCTCTCCCTCTGCGTGCCTGCCTGTCTGCCTACTTGTATCTCTCTTGCTCTCTCTCTCTGTCAAATAAATAAATAAAATCTTTAAAACAAAACAAAACAAAACAAAACAAAAATAAATAAAAAACACACTGATTGTGAATTGGTAAGAAAAAAACAAAGCCCTTCAAATAATTAACTTCTGAAAAATACCGGAGAACTTATCTGATAAGCTAGGTCAATAAGTCTTAAGACTTTGCTATTTCCTATCTTTTCTGCAATTTCCACTGAGCACATTACAAAGTTATATGCAGAATACAGACAAAAGTGGATTCTTTTCTCCCTGCTAATTAACAAATGTATTTGCAGAGGGAGAGAAACCTATGCTGTCACCCCCCTAGCTTTTGTTTTGGTTTTCCTGAGAGTTAACATTTCCCCAGTACAATCTTCAGAATAACAACGCACACGTATTGAGCACCTGCCCTGTGCCAAGCACAATGCCCAATGCTTCTACCATCTTCCCCCACTGAATCATCCCTCCAGCCCCAAGGGACAGGCACTCCGATGAGGATGCTGAGGCGCAGAAGCCAGCATGCTCAAACCGTCCTCAGATTCCCACACCCTAGCTCCCGACACTGCCGTACCACACAAAGATGCGCACACAGGAGAAACTGTCATGCTGAACCTCAAGAACAAGCTCATGAAGGAGCATTTCCAAAAGCAAGCAAATCTTGTGTGTCTTCTCTTGCGCCATTGTGTTTTTCTCCCCCAGGCCTTGTATCACTTGTCTTATCCTCACTCCTACACTGGCTCATGCCAACGCTTTGGTCCCCCGCATGTTACCTCCAGCCTGCGCAGCTCTCCCTGGCTCTTGATGTAGCTCTGTTCCCTCATGAGAGCCTCTTTCAACCAACCATTCTGCATACCTCCAATGACCAGCCCAGTTTTTCAATAATACATTTTCATCTCAGCTTAAAATTCTGAAACAGCTCTCACTGCCTCTAGGCCTAAAATCCAAGGCCCCACTGAATGGCACCCTTGCGCTAGCCAACTTCGTTTCCCATTACCGCCCCTGCTCCAACAGGGTGCATCTCTCCCTTGTCCTCCCACACCTCTTCTTCCACACCAGCATCCCAGCCTCCTTCCTGCTTCCTGTTCTCAGTGCCTTCTCTTCTCTCAACCTGTTGCTTATGCTAAACTCATCGTCAGAACCATGACCGGTCCCAATGCCATTTCCTCCAGAACCCTTCTCACAGGGCTAGGCACAAGGATGTCGACTCGGAATGTCTGGATTTGGCAACACACACGCACACGCGCACACACACACACACACACACACAAGTGCAAAATGTTGACTATGTAAGAAAACAAAAGAGCCCACTGCTGAAGGAAAAAACCTCTCCACAGTTTCTTTTCTTTCACCCCACATTCACAAATACACACAAGTCTTTCCAACTCCCCTAATGTTGGCAAGTTTAAACTGCAGTTTTCTGAAACAAAGGTCACTTGCTCAGCTACAGATAAATAAAAATTCACAAGCATCTCCAGGAAAATCAATACAGGTACTAAAATATCTAAGTTGATAATAAATTTTAGTTCCCCTCGCACATAGCTCAGGAATGTCACTATTTACTGGACCTGCTGTAATATCAGATATTTCAGAAGGGTATTGATTTTGTTACTGAAGTGTGACTAAGGGGATAAATAAACTGCTCCTGGGGTCAATCGATCCATTTATCTTCACCGGTATTTTATAAAAAGTCAAAGTAGCATAAACTTTGATAAATAAATGTTATCATGAAAGAAATATTGCTGACATAAGGATCTGAAAGAAGAAAGAACAGTTTTGCTATCTGAAAGACACACGATTGGCTTAAGATTTTAGCACTTTTAATAATAGCTGCTCACAAAGAAACATCCTTTTTCATTCACCCTACATAATCCACGTGAACCCAAGTAAAATTGTGAGCCACGTGGCTGAGAAAAACAGAGGTGAGGTCACAAGTCAAGTCCTCATGAGACAGAAATGCAAGGCAAACAAAGATTTTTTTTTTTTTTCCTGTTTATCAGAAAGTAACTGCTAGAGTCCCTAAGGTACACAAATGTCTTTGGATATTTTGGAAATGGCAGAGCTGTGGAAAATTTATCAGAATGGAGCATGCTCTGAAGTGGCTTTTTTGGGCTTTATTGTGAAACCCCGTTGCACCAATAACCACTTAACTGCACCACAACAATCCCATAAAGATTCCAGTGCAAGGCCATGGAGAACCCACAACATCATGGCTCTGGTAGGATATTAAGTCTCCCGAAGAATTTTAATTGAAGTGTAGGAGAAGTGGGAACCCTGTGAAGAGGCGATAACTTACCCTGAGAAATTACCCTGGCAAGACAATTTTACTGTGGTTGTGCGAAGGCAGAATGACCATTTTCATCTCGTGATGGAACCGATGATGATGGAAGTTGCCATGTTGATACTGTAATTTCAGCCCAATAATGACTTCAGAAATGACCATACCCCAGGGAGACACATGGCTGTCAGGATACAGAGACTGCTCAAGATTATACATTTGGTTCAGGCAACTTCTCAAAGGGCTCTCAAACTTTAAAAAAAAATTTCCAATCCAAATATGTAGCTCTTAGATCCAAGCCTGCCCTGGTTTTCTTTTCATTAACCACCAGGAGCCCATTCAGGGGTTCCTTATTTTTCTTCTTTCCTTCACACAGACCATTGCTGCCTTCAAAGACCCCTGCCCAGAGAGACGCTTTTCAGGGTCCTGTTGGAGGAAAGCCTGCTCGGCATTTGGTGAGGCAGCTAAAAAGAGTGTATCTCCTGGGGGCTGGGGCGATGCCCAGCAGGACACAGTGGGCACTGGATACAATGGCATTTACTGACTGAAAGTGTCTGGGTGGCCAGAGCAGGCCTGGGATTCTCTGGGGGTCACAGGATGTTGGCAGTGTGGTTCTAACAGCTGCTAAAGCTACCCTGGGCAGGAACAGAGCGGTAGCCATGGGTACAGTCAAAGGGGGAAATGCCCATGACGAAAGGCTGTCTGGCAGGCTTGGACAATCTCCACGAAATAGGTCTGGCACATTCCCGTAATGGCAGGTCACAGGAAAGAGGCCAGAGTATAAAATGCTACTCATTTTGCTCCTCCTGAAGAGATGAAAGTGCAGGATTAGCCACAGATCTGTAGAAATGCATGCCCCTCTAATGGCAGCATCCCTCCTCGTCACTTGAAGAAACAGAATGTGTAAGTATGCATACGTGTGTGCACATACGCCGTCAGCTCTGAATTTATTGCAGAAATTCTCCCTGATATTATGGCACTAAGGAAATAAGGCAAAATTTTCTTTAATGGGGGTTTTCTTCTCTATTTTCTTCTCACCAATCATTCTGAGGATCCTGGACTTGTCTTCCCAATGCATTATGTCAGACTGAGGCTTCCATTCCTCTATCAGGATGTCATCTACATGTGGGTTATACATAACTGGAGAAAACGCTCATCATAACCTGGGAGACAGGCCCTTTGCCCTGGTGCTTGGGCTGCAGAGCAATCTGTGTTTCTCCCTTGATCTTTTTCCCGCTCTCCAAACAGATTCTGCCAAACCCTTCTGTCTCTGCTAAACCCTTGCTCTCCCCTCTCTCTCCATGGCCAATGGGACACCTCCACTTGGACTGAACTCATCATCTTGACCCCCTGCTTGCAATCTGCTTTTCTTCATGTGTTCACTCTCAGAGAGTGGCACCATCATCCTTCCAGCTGCCCAAGTTGGTGCTCTGGGAGTCAGCCACAGCTCTGCCCACGTTTCACCCCGTATCCAGCTCATTACCAACTCTTCCTGAAGAGCTCTGTTCTCTCCATCCCTACAGTCTCTAGCTCACACTCTATTCTTTCTTCTCCAATTGCTGTGGTCATCTCCCAACAAGTCCCCTGGTATCCAGTCCAGCTCCAGTGGGTTGTCTCCCTGTGGCCATAGGGATCTTCTAAGACTCATTTCATCAAGTCGCTCCCCTGCTTGAGACACTTTGGTGGCTGTGCCCTTAGAAGAAAAGGCCAACTGCTTGTCACAGCTAAAGAAGGCATTTCCGGATCTGGCTCAGCTTAACCTCTTTTATTTCCCTTCACAACTTCCCCGTTCACCCACTTTCTGTTCTCACCTACACTGCTAGGTTTTGCAAATATTTTTCCCTCTGCCCCTGTGCATCGCAGAAGTGTCTGCTTGGATGTAATTTCCTCCTCAAATCTGAAAGAGAGGTCCCTCCTCGGCTCTCCTACAGGACCCCATGTGTGGTGGTCATTAATACTGTTCATGAAACATAGATTTTTAGATGTATTTGGAAGTGTATTTGCTCATGACTGTTTAAACGGTAAGCTCATGCACTAAAAAAAGTATAAACTTTAATAAACAGTATAAATAATTTATAGCCCTATAAATTCTTAAAATCTGGAAGTCACATGCTACAATTAGTACTGACTTGTTATACATGTACAATGGAGGAAATATTTCTCTTTTATGGTCAGAGAAATTGAACATTTGTTTAAAATCAATGAGTGATAAATTCTAATTCCCAGTAGGTGACTCTTCTGAATAACGTTTAAATATATATCTAGCATGCTGTGTTTGAGTATCTTCTGCTGAATTCAATTGTTGCCTCAGCTCAACAATGCAGGTGTAGCACATCGGTGCAGGTGTACCTCATTTTACCTGACAGGCATGCTTTGAAAACTACATGTGAACTGAATTTCTGTGAATCGAAGTTGATTTTAAGTGTCCCATTTGAGCAAATTCTACAGTAATTCCATGTTCAAAGGGAAGAATCACCTCCTAATTTAAGTTTCTTGAATAATCCAGACTTTCATAATTGGATTTACTTACAGCAATAATATAAAGTAATTAAATTGATTTTAGTCACAGAATAAAAAAGAAAGAAAAAACAGAAATATAAGATATGTACACATACATTGCCTACATCCTATATAATACAAACACTAAGATGATTAAGCTGTTCTAAAGAACTCTCATATATAATGAGGGAAGAAATAAAGGAAAATTTAGTATTTCTATTCTTCTGAATCCCATTTTATCGATAAGTAAATTTTTTTTTTCCTCTCAATTTCCAACTACCAAGGACAATAGAGCTATTTTTTTTACAGCCACAACGATGAAATAATCTTGGAAGAATAATCTCAATTTTCATAATAAATAAATATGAGTCGTTTAGGTTCACCAATATGTATATGTATAACAGTAATTACATCGTTAAACTCTATTTCAACAGTTATAAGATGCTGTCAATTGTGAGATGCACGACGATGTTGTGTGCCATTTGGAAAGAAAAACTGCCAACCTAAATGATGACACATAATAGATTGTGAGACACATTCCAACTTTGGAGATGTTAAAATATGAGAAAAATGTGAATCCTGATATCAATGATACAAAGTAACAGATTCTTTCCTGCTTTATTTTCAGTATTTGGAATAGTGTTTGGCAACAGTAAACACTCTATAGATATTTGTTGAGTGGCTGAAAAAATAGTGAGTATTTAAAACACAGTGAAATAAATAAATGCCCTGCATACAGAAAAATGAGAAAAATGGTGGGCACTGATCAAAAGTTTTAAAAAGTGCAGTTGTTTTATGACCAAATACTGCTTCTTTTAAATTGCAGCTCAGAAAATCAGAATACAAATAATAACCTCTTTACAAATTTCCATTAAATAGATAACTATCAGGTTTCAGATACACAAAATCATATATAAATTTGATGAGATTACTTTTTTAATTAGATTTTAAAGTGAATGCCCTGCTATGCCTTTCTGGTATGGTTTATAATAGATTTTCCTTTGAGTTTTACTTTAAGCTCATTACTTATATCAGACTTATCTCAAAGGTCTGGGGTATCTTACTGGGACTGAACAAACACACCTTAGGCTTATGTCTGCAATCATGTCAATATGAATGGGAAATGTCCTATTTTACAATTGTGGACAACCCGCTGATGCTGCCAATTACATACCTTCTTCTCAAATATATTTCATGAATACTCTTCCTTTATTATATTTATCTTCTTCTACTGACATCATTTGAAGATGTTCCCAGCAGAGAGCAGTTTTGTAAACAAAGAGGAATTCAACAACTTCTATTTGTTGCTTAAATTTGCTCGGTTTTAGTCAATCACTTTACACATCTTTATGAATTTTATCCTTCACCTGAAAACTCCCCTTTTCTTCCCATTTGTTCTGTCTTCATGGGCTCATGAGTATGAAACCAGAAACTAGTTAGGTCATTTCTGAGAGTTCTGCCACCTGACACTTCACTGGGAATGGAAGCTACAGCTTCCCCAAGCCTTGATCTTCACGTATAAATGCCAGGTCTGTCGGGTCTGAGATAAATCCGTGTCTCCTCTGTGCTCAATACACAATGCAAAACAGGGCCTGGACCTCTGGAGAATAACTAAGCAAGGAAATCATGTTCTATCTGTACAATAAAATGCACATCTCACATTAAATGGCAAATCCTTCATTTCTAAAGGTTGAATAGGATAGTACTTATAAATGAATTCCACTTGGTTAAATTTAGAGTGCAGAAAAAGTCCCATCCAAAAATATACTCTGGCTTGGGGCCCTTTCCATTTGATTTTGAATTTATCTCACACCCTTTCCTCTCAGTAGCTGATGAGGCAAACACCAGTTGATACAGCAATATCAGGCCCAGAAATCTGAAATATTTTAGTGCTCTGAGTGAGTTGCCTTATAGAGTTTTCAATTAAATGAGGGCTTTGCTTTATTGATACATTTGGTGCAAGCAATCTCAGTAACAATGCTTCCCTATCTTGTTCATTGTTCTGTTCTGTTTCGTTTAATAATTGACTTGGCCTCTGCCTTGTTCTCCAGACTCCCCAGGCATCCTTCTTTCCCCTGTAGAGAGGGAAAGATCTCAAATGAGCATGGCCAGTTCTATAAGCCCATCTGTCTTAAAACTGTCTAGAACACTACCATAACCTGTTTGGTCCTCTTTCCCGGGTGCCTTTTAGGGTCTAGAGTAACAGCCCTTCCCACACCTCTAGTGCCTGCAACCCTCCTTGTGGCCATGACGCCAGCTGTCCCAGAATGACGTGCCAGCGCCTAGTGCCCCACCCTCCTGCCTTCTCTTTCCTCCATCCCCTCCTTGGCTACTGCCGCTTACTGGCTTCTTCCATCCCCCTACACCCTCTGGCTTCCTCCTCTGGGTGGTCACTCTCCTGAACTTCCCCCTTCCACTCTCCCTAACACATAGGCACCTGTGCTGGGGTGGCCCACAAACCTCGATACCCCAAGGCCAGTCTTCAAGGGATGGACCTGTGTTGCCTATGCTTGGTGGGACATCTGATGATGGTGGGACATCCCGAAATCTCTGCTGCTCTTTCTCTCTGCTGGCACCTGAGTCTTCACAGGGTTGCCCTGAAGATGCTTGTTCAAGTTCCTGCCAGCTTACCTCTGCTAGTTTTGGGAAAGGCTTCTGATGAAAACTTAATAACGGCCCTCTTAGTCTCGGTGACTTTGCACAAATAAAGGCAAGGACAGTCATCTGCCTCACATTCTTGGTCCAAATGCCTCTTGCCTGTCTCCCCACCCTACTTCCCCTCTCTCAGAAATAGAGATCATATCATTAGTTACAGTTTCTTATCATCTTAGACACTGATTATTTAAATGACAAGGAGAAATCACTCCAATTAATTGTCCCCTTTGCTCTCCTGTGTTTATTCCTAACCTTGGACCCACAAAGAGAAAGAGAGGTGCTTCGTGCAGTTCAGTGCATCGGTATAAACAGCAATACAAGGCTTTTGTTTCAATTTTATATTTTAAAAACTGTAACAGATATTCATGAGTTTAATTTAACTGTCTACTTACTAGCAGCCGTGCTTGTTAAGGGCTGCAATAAACCAACAGAAAAATTAAGCGCTCCACTTCCTCACATCCTAAGTAATACATTATTTTAAAAGTCCCGTCATTATGAATTCAGTTGGTACTCATACCAGCAGCAAAGATCCTAATGACTGTATTTGGTATTCATACAGATGTTATCATTTATCATGCCCTCTACTGCCATCAGAGAATCATTCCCATTCACTGTTTTTTTATTCCTTGTGTTTGATAAGTAAGCTGATAATCTTTGCTCTACACAATAAAAGAATATTAAAACCAGGCCTGACTAATGTGTGACTGTAGACATGAGAAGAAACTTTTATAAGTCCCCAACACCAAAAACTCCAACTTCTTCCCTGTGACTCCATCCAGATGATTTTAGGCATTCTTACATTTCTGGATGCCATTCCAAACAATGTGACGATAAAACTCCCTAAATTGCATCTTAAACCTTAAAACATTACAAACCACAACAGCTACTGTTAACTGTGTACTTTTATCATATCAGATATTCACTTGATAGTCCTAAGAATCCGGACAATTCGGCATTACTACCCCCATTTTATATATGAGGGAGCTGAATCAAGAAGAGGTCAGGAAACATGCTTGGCAAGCTCAGAACCAGGATGTGACAAGAGCTGGGCTTCAGACCTAGACTTCCCAACTACCAAGTGGGTGTGTTAGCACCAGCATGTCAGCCCAAAACATAATCCTACCCTTATCCATCTGCAGTGGTCAGTTGTATGCGTCAACTTGGCTAGGCTACAGCCCCCAGTTACTCAATCAATCACTAAAGTAGGTGTTGCTGGGAAAGTATTTTGTAGATGTGATTAACATCCACAATCAGCTGCCTTTATGTAGAAAAGATTATCATGGATAATATCGCTGGGCTTGATCCAATCAGTTGAAAGACCTTAAGAGCCCAACTGAGGTTTTCCTGAAGAAGAAGTTCTACC
This sequence comes from Phoca vitulina, assembly GCF_004348235.1. NCBI lineage: Eukaryota > Metazoa > Chordata > Mammalia > Carnivora > Phocidae > Phoca > Phoca vitulina. Next base: position 37,598,675 of record NW_022589725.1, read on the forward strand.
AACCAGTTCCACCAGTGGATTATAGCATCAGCTCCTGGCCAAGAGTTTCCAGCCTGCTCTTCCTGATGTCCTGCCTATGGATTTTGTACTTGCCTAGCCATTCCCCACAACCCATAAGCCAACTCCTTGCTATCTATCTATCTATCTATCTATCTATCTATCTATCTATCTTTTTATTGATATATATCCATATATCTCCTACTGTTTCTGATTTCTCTCCTGGAACCATGGCTGATACACCACCTAAGAACTGTATTGATGGTTAAGGAGCTATCATATGCCAATACTGTGCTAAGTACTCTTACCTGTTACTATACAGCAAGCCTATACATATACTACAGGCCAGGCAAATACTGGATGCACCATGTTTTTGAAGATCAACCCCCCAGATCCCTTAATGGTAAGCAAATGAATTCTAACAATATGCACAGCTATTTCACCTTTTGCAATTTAGGGCTCCTTTTATCCTAAATGGAGGTGGAAAACAACCTTTCCTTCTCATCTATTTGAAGTCACTCATATACTTATCATATCATTGATAAAAAGAATGTTAAAATTATGTAAAATCTGCATAAGCTAACACTAGCCCAATTCTGTTGCACTGTGTACAATTTTTACCATTTTACATAATTAACAAGTTCATGCAAAACTCAGTCATTCTGTGTGCAAGATTAAAGTGAAATATTTCAAGTATTACCAAAATATTATTCCGCAGACACTAGTTTAGAAAAGCCTATTCTTCTCTCCAGGTTAAATAACCCACCCTCTCTACTGCTTCACTGTGAATCACGCACCCAATCTTGCAATTACTTCACTGGCTTGCCTGTGGAGTTTTTACTATTTATTTTTTCTCATCCTAAGCAGCTAACACTAGATTCAGGTTTCTAATAAGAGAGTCTGAGTTGTTGAGGAATACGGCTCTTACCAGGAAACAAACATTCCATTCACCAACCATATTCAGTCTTGAGTTTACTATACCCGTCCCCACACCACTGCAGTCAATCCCCTCATTCTCTTCCCGCCAAGCAGAAGGCACCTTAATGCTTTACCCTCCTTCCTCATTGAAATCAATGAGTCCTGGCCTTATGACCACGGGATTCTCACATCTTAGCTTTTGTCTTTAATAAAAGTGTCTACCTGAAACTTGTTTCTAATTCAGGTGGCTTATACTTGTCCATTTTCTCCCACTTCTCATAATAATTTTGAATCTTTGTTGGCTATTTTACCTCTTGCTTACTGGTCTAAAGTCAATAATAGATCTTCTATGTGCCACTGAACATCATTTTCAACCCTTCACTCATGTCCCTAATCAAAAGCTGTTTAAAAGTCATCATTTCAGGGGCGCCTGGGTGGCTCAGTCGTTAAGCGTCTGCCTTCGGCTCAGGTCATGATCCCAGGGTCCTGGGATCGAGCCCCGCATCAGGCTCCCTGCTCGGCAGGAAGCCTGCTTCTCCCTCTCCCACTCCCCCTGCTTGTGTTCCCTCTCTCTGTCTCTCGCTGTCAAATAAAATCTTAAAAAAAAAAAAAAAAAGTCATCATTTCATGTATAGCAGCATATGTTCAATTTGAGATGAACTTCGAAATGTAAAATGTGCTGATTTGGACTGAAAGAAACATAACCACAATGCTATGCTCTGTCACAGAGACTACTCACTAAACAATAATTGCATTAAAATGACCATTCAGGAGGAAAGCATTCGTAATACTTGATTTGGGAATAAATATACTTTTGTTTAGGCAGTGACAGAAAACCACCCTCCCATTATTTATTCACTAAGTACTGGTGGTTAACATTTTTATTGTTCATTTGTTTTCATTCCCAAGCATATTTTTAAAAACTAGACTTGATTAATAATTTAAAGTACTGTATTATGCAGTAGCATTTGGATACTGTATTAAAGCATTAAGGAAAGATCTAGATAGGGAAGAGGTAAAATAGCAATGTATTCATCCTTTGTCACCACTGTATTATATTTTGGCATTTTGATCACTATCTGTACAAAGGAATGAAACAAAAACAGCTGGATGAAAATTTCTAGTTATTGCAAGAATGTTATAAACAGTCTTTTCTTCTACATCACTACCCATGAGCTAGATAAGGAGAAATGTCTCTTAGACCACAATATGAGCAAAGTATCTGCTTGTCCTAAGTGGCTAAGTTTATATTTAAGGACAGAGTGATTCCTGAAGCCCTTCACGTTTCCCTTTTCACTTTGGTCACTAGGGAACTCAGAGGGAATTTACCGGCTACTTTAACTTACTATATAATAATTGTATGAATTTTGGTAAGTTACCTTAGATCCTTTTCTGAATAAGAGACATATGACTAATATTGTAGTTTGACAAAGTAAGGTAAATATGATCACTGAAGGAACTCTCACCAGCTTTGCTGTTTGGCTGCACAAATCATGTAATTAGAGCTAACATCACGTATTACTCCAAATACTGAATTAGGGACTCTACAATTCCTTCCTTCCTATCCAAGGAGGATACTCTGATGATTGGTGAAGTTTACGGAAGGATCTTGAAAGAACACTTCTACATAAATGTTAAGGACGGCATAAAAAATGCTTCTGATTTGTGTGTACAGTATAATAACCCAGCACGGAGTCTGAGTCAGAGCTGCTGGGGTGTGGGCTTCCTGGGGTGAAGCATATTAGTCCATTTATTCTGCCAGGTGCCTGATGTTCTGTCTTTGACAGTGGATTGGCCTTTATTGTAGGAGGTATGGCATCAAGGGTCTATGTGGTTTTGTGTGTGACTCACATCCGAAGATCTTTCCATCATTGTTTGATCTCTTATTTCTATGTGTTATTTTTTATAAGACTAAGCATGTACCAAGATATAGTACAAAAAGATTTTTTTTTATAAGAAAAGGATTCCTCTCAAAAGCTCAGTAGAAACTGGAAATTACAAACTACCTGCCCCAGTAAATCTAACTGGTTTTGTCAAACGTTTGTGCCCATATAGAGATTTGTACTTTTTATGTTCACTCAGACAGGTAGGGCAAAGGATGGGGGTCTGGCTATTATGGCAAGCACTAACCCCTCTGATAGAGCAAAATTCCAAGTATGAAGGTTGAATAGTCATTAGAGGTTTCCTGTGTCCCAGGATTCATACTGTATTTTACTGATCAACACCTGAACTGCATATGGAAACAGACTAAATGCAGGTGTTATGTATTATTGCAAAACGGTCCTTTAAAAAATAAGCTGCTGTACCCAGACCCAGCAACAGCTGCCTGAAAGGACGCTGTGTGGTAACTGAACGGGGTGAACTGAGTTACGGCAGCCAAGAGGCTAGAAAGGAAGATATGTACTACAGCGACAAAAGCCAATACCTGTGCTACATGGTGAAGAAACCCATGTTGTCACTTACAGCTGGGATGTGAAATTCCAAGAAGAACTGGGTATTTGAAAGCAATTTAACATTTTAAAAGCTCTAGATGGTAAAGGTTAACTTCCCTGATGATTCATCAGGTCTGTCTTGTTGAAAGTGGCAGAATTTACAAGCACAAAATAATAGCTGGCAAGGGAAAGTGCCCAAAAGAAAGAGAGAAGCAGAATCCATCTATAGCCAGGATACCAAGCCTCAGACACAGTATTCCTTGGCATGTGGAAGTAATTCAGAGATCAATGGGAGTAATATATTGCTTTTTAGCCCAAAGGAGAATAAGGCTACATTCATGTTACCGGGGAATGGTGAGTCTCGATTTCTGCAAGTGATTAGCCTATAAAAGGAAGACTGCTCTATTTATTAATGTAAGAACCTAGCATTATTAGAGGCTCAGGGCAAAAATACACTATGACTCATGGGGAAAAAAATCTTCCTAGGAAACTAATGATCAATAGTTCTATATTTACCTAAAGTTTTATGCTTGATGACAAACACAGTCCATAAATGTCATTTGGTAATTTGCATTGGGAAAATTATTGGCCAAAAGTCACACTTGGGGCGCACATGCTTCCAAAGTCCACATAACTTGCTACAACATGTCCTCATATTTATAACTATGCTGTATGTCCTCATTAAGACCCAATAAATTACTTCTCTGCACCACTGATTATGAAGATTTTTCTCCGTTAAGGTACCTTCCAATCATACAGAGGTTTCCAAAGGTCATATTTTTAACCCTAATAAATATAGTTGTATTTCTCACCAAATGATCTCAAGATCAGAAATCACTAGGGTATGAAAGAGACATGAGGCTACATATCAACTCAGAAAACTGTACATTTAATGAGGGACAAAATCTCACAGGGTCATACATTCCCAAATGATAACACGGGGAAACAAATTCTTACTGTTTCTGTATTAGGGATTGATCTTGGCTCTACCAAAATTGCATATCCACGAGCAAGATAAATTATTATGGTTATTTTAAGCCACTAAGTTTTGAGGCGGTTTGTTATGCAGCAACAGCTAATCCAAACACTCCCTATGAGGGTAGAAGTAAGATGCCTGTGAGGGGATGTCCTTTCTGTAGAGACAGATACTACATGGTACCCAAACAGGGAAGAACAAGGATAACCGCCATATGCACTCCCACTACTCCCAGCCCCAGCATAGCCTGGACTCTGCAGCACTTACTATGTTCTGATAAACGCTGGGGCAAAACCAATTCTATCTCACTCCTTTCATTCAGAGAGGAGAAGACAGAGGAAGAGTTAAAGTAGTTTAGTGACAAGGACTATGTCTTACTCCGGTATACCTACTATTGTGTCTAATAATAGGAACCTTATATAAATAATTACATTAAATAGTGAATTCTTGATAGTATGTTTGTTTTTCACAATTGTATATGTTAGCAATTTTGAATCTTTTTTTGTGTATTCTAATATTGAACAAATAAGTAAATATATTGTGGGTAACAGGAACAAGGCTTTTCAATATCAAAAAAGGGAATTATAAAGGCAGAAAGAGAGAAGGCTAGAATGAACCCTGTGGAACTGGATTAGAATTAGAGATGTTAGTATGATCCCTGATTTTTGTTGGAGAGGAAGGTAGATAGATATATAGAAGATAAATATTAGATAGATACTTAGGTATCTAGCAGTTGTATATGTTAAATAGATATTGATAGTGTATGTGTTTGTTTCTGAACCACCTAAGTGGCAGACATAAATACAGAGAGAGAGTGTGTGTGTCTGCTACCTCTTTCCAATTAAAAAGCCTAGAAGCAATAATACCCAAGTAGCAATGAGCACACACAGTACCCAGATCTTGGTTTCTAAATACCATGACCTTGATAAAAGGAGCCAGGGCTCCCTCCTTAGAGAAATGGCTGATTCCAGAACTAGGGTTGGGGAATTACAAAATTATTCTAGAACATCTTACTGTATCAGAGAAAAGGTAATAATGGGGAATAAGGGCGATATGGCAACTGGAAACAAGTCAGCTTGTTGAAAATCTCACTGACCATATCTGGGATAATTTGAGCATTAAGATAATGTGAATAATCCATTATAACCTATTGAATAAAATAAAAATCCCTGAGTCCATACTGATTGAATTAATAAATAAGGTAGAAAGGAAAGCTCTTCTCTACATAGGAATGTCAACTAATAAATGTAGAAGTAATGATGCAATTAGAAAATCACTGTTTGGCAAGCACCACTATAATAAATGACTCAGGCAAGAACCATCAATGGATGCTAAAACTAGTGAGTGAAAACTTCATAAGAAATAAAATGTCTACACAGTCTCAAAGATACTTATTGGCAATACTTATTAATAACTTCAGTAGAGAAAACTGACGAGTACTACCTTAACCAAGTAAGGATGTTCACATCACCAGTGATGAGACAAGTCAATATCATGAGCCTCTGAACATGATGTTTTGAGATGAATCAGCATCTCTCCTGTGGCATTCCCACCAAAAAATGCAAAACCTGAATCTAATCACTGGAAAACATTAAACAAATGTAAATTGAGAAACAGTTTATAAAATACTGGCCTCTGGTCCTCAAAAATGTCAAGACTGTGAAAAACAAAAACAAAAACAAAAAAAGCCTGAAAAAATAATGCATATTGAAGGAGTCTAAAGAGGCATGTCAACTAAATACAGTGGATAATCTTGAATTGGACCCTGGACCAGGAAAAGAGACATCATTAAGACAACTTGAGAAATTAAAATAAGGTCTGTAGATTATTGTATTAATGTTAATTTCCTAATTTTGATCAATGTACTATGATTAGGTAAGAGAATGCTCTTGCTTTTTTGGAAAACACACACTAAAGTATTTAGGAATAAATGAGCATCATGTTTGCACTGTTTTCTCAAATAGTTCAGAAAAAACTATATGTATATATGCTAAAGCCATATATTTTATATTATACACACATATAGGGACCAAAGAGAAGAGAAGAGAAAAGGCCATACCACCCTGAACACGCCTGATCTCATCTGGTCTTGGAAGCTAAGCAGGGTCGGGCCTGGTTAGTACTTGGATGGGAGAAAAGGAAAAGGAAAAATAATGTGACCAAGCATTAACATTTGGGGAATCCAAGTGAAAGGTGTAGGGAATACTTTGACTCTCCTTGCAACTTTTCAGCATAAAATTACTTCAAAATAAATGTATTAAAATTATATAGATATGGGAGCACCTGGGTGGCTCAGTCAGTTAAGCGTCTGCCTTTGGCTCAGGTCATGATCCCAGGGTTCTGGGTTTGAGCCCTGCATCGGGCTCCCTGCTCAGCGGGGAGTCTGCTTCTCCCTCTCCCTCTGCTGCTCCCCCTGCTTGTGCCCTCTCTCTGTGTCAAATAAATAAAATCTAAAAAAAAAACAAAAATTATATAGATATGAAAAGATGAAAAATATTGGCTTAATAATGGAACAGATGAATTAAATTATATATTAACTTCTAATAGCAGTTAACATGAAAAAAATACGTAGCCACATGTATCAGTAGGGACAGGTGCTGAAAATGTACCAAGTGAAAAAAGGCAAGTTCACAATGTCATGGACAGTACAGTATCATTTATGTAATTTAAAACATATAGGTGAGACATTACTATGTCATTTAGAGAAATTCTTAATTTTTAAACATGGGTACCCACATTTTCATTTTGCACAGTCCCATAAGTTACGCAGCCCCACAAGTTGTTATAACACTTTCTTTCTTTCATAAAAAAGTAACTAAAATAAATTAGCTATTTCTGGACAGCATATACCCTGGTGTTTATTGTGTTATTCTATGTACTTCTCAGTATTTCAATGTTTTTTTCAAGTTAAAAAGGATCTTTTCACAAGTTCATCTTAAAATACTAATATAGCTTGTGGTGGTAAAACTGGAAAAACACAACAATGACAGCCCTATATTCAGCATTGCAAAGTTGAGTTGCCCTAAACTAAAGTTTAGTTTAAAAGAGAAGTTCTCTGCGTAGGACACTCTTCCCTTGTCCCAATCCCCTGCATTTACTTCTCTGCTGAAATGTTACCTCTTCAAAAGTTCTCTTTAACCACTCCATCAACAATTCCTCCCTTCATTCTTAGCTCATCACTCTATCCCCTCACTTTGTTTTTTCACAGCACTTACTATTCTCTGAAATCCTATAATTTCTTTGTGTAGTCATGCATATTATATTCTCCTTCATTAGAATATAAACCCTAGAGGTAAGGAGCTCTGTATTCCTTGTTGCTTCCATATTTCCAGCACCTAAAACAGGACTGGCACACAGCAAGTATCTAATGTCCATTAAAAAATAAACTTAGAATGAGAGATAGAGACAAGGAGAGAAAGATTTGCAGACATGGAAGAGACCTAAAAGAGTCTGCGCTTTTGTAACAAGCCCAGAGTAAGATTTTCCAAGAGCTTGCAGGATGCACTAAGCATGCAAACACGGACTTGGAGGAAGCTAGGGACACCCTGGTCCTTGGAGATCACATTCTCCAATCATGCCCTTAGGAAACATATCCTGGCAACAATCCTGAACAGAATTATGAGCTACCTCTTCAGGGACAGCAACATCTCCAGGTCATCAATTCTGGTCACCCCAAATCTTCATTTCAGGGTGGCCTTGCAAGCCCAGGACCCGACACTTAATGCCACTTCTGTAAGACCAGAAATCTCTAGAAGATTTGCACTTCTGTGTATCTTTGCTCTTGTTCATGCTACATCCTGTTTCTTAGCTCAACCAGAAGCCAGAGGGCAGGAAAACCTGATACAGTTCTTACAGGCACTTCCCTGGCACTAAGCAGCTGGGAGAACAGGTGAGAGTGGGATCTGGGACAGACAAATAGAAGAAACTCTGAATACTGACAATCACCTCTCTCTGTTCTAAACACTTATAACTAGGGATACACATTATATCCTCTCCTGTTAGCGTTCAATCCTTGTTTCCTGTGTGCTAGCCTTGTCTCTTTCAGCTAGACTCTAAGCTCTTCAGGAGAAGGATTCATGTATTATTTTTCCTGTATCCCCTAAAGAGATTATCATATAATCATATATCATACCATATAATTACAATAATTTAGTGATCATATGATAGATTACTAAACAGGCTGTCAGATTTTCTGATAAAAAATGACCTAAAAGCATCAGAATTTATGGTACTCTGATTATATGTGATAGCAGTATCTATCTCATTAATAGAAGTCAGAATTCTGTAGCAACCCATATACATATCTGCACAAGATACAACATAACCTAGTAAGAAAAGTAAATGATGAAAGTAGTTCGCTATTTAACAAGAAAACTGCATTATGTGCTCCACAAAAAGCATGAAAAAAATTCTGTTGGATATTTATTACTTGGCCATTATATGAAAATATTACAGAAATAAAAACCTTAGGAGAAGGAAAAAATCCTAACAAATTTTTATAGGACTGAATAGTAATAATGTTAGTGCACAATCAATTCTGATACAAAAAAGGGGGAAAGAAAAAAAACCCCAGCTTTTCTCTTTCAGTGTAGTTTTCTAAAGGGAATAAATAATTTACTATTCCTTCAACCAAGCAATTGTGTCCTATATCTGAAAAATATATTCTGGTTGCAGTTACAAAACAAAATATAAGGTGTTTTTTTTTTTCTGGCTTGCCCATTACATTGCTTTTGATTATGAACCTGATAACTCAGAAGTCATAAAGAAAAGTTTTTTGAAACACCATCATCTTGCTTTGAGACAATGAGAAAAAGGCAATCAATCCAAAGCCTGAAACACCCTGGAAATATCTTGGGTGTTTAAAATAATTTGGAATAATTTAAATTAGACTACTTCTACATCACATTTCATGTCCTTAAAAATCTACTAATGAACATCACCCTGACCCCCACTCCGCATTCTTTAGACACTCTGGGGGTCAGAATTACTGACCATACATAGACAGTGTTCCACTCCTGCCTTCCACAAAAATGGTGCCACTATCAGAAAAGCATCTGTTCTGGCACCAGTGTTGGTAATATTAATTGCTCCAACTTTGGTTGTTGCAGTCATTCATTCTAACAACAAATATTTATGAGGTGATGTGGACAGACATAACACAAATAAGCATTACATGACTGCCATAGGAAATGCTAACCTACAGGCTACCTCATTAGGGTGGTATTTAAGTGCAGTATGAAGGATAAATACAAGTATTACTTAAAACCAAAACCTAATAGAAGCAGCTTCCAGTGACAAACTTTACATATATTTAAGTCTTATTTTCAAAGGTTATAATAAAAAAACCCAGCAGCAATAAAAATACTGAATTCGGTAGAAAAAGTTTAGTATGAAGATTGAACTTGGATACCTGAAGTCCTACTTTGTCATCTAAAACCACTTTTACACAAAGCCACTAAATTCCCCAGTGGCACCACAGAAAAGGCGATTTTCATATAGGGCATGAAAATGCCTGGGTCTCCTGGTTTGGAAAGCCAGAGGTGCTATTAATCCTAATCATTATTGTTATTGCTTTATGATATACATTAGGTTACTGTCTGGTTTTTATGAATATAGACAGCACTCATTAATTCCCAGTAGCTGTAAAGAACCATTTCCCTGCACTGTAATGTTTTCCCCCATTAAGGACATGGATGAAAAACATTTGGGGCACCTAATTCTTTTATGGAAGATCCAAGAGCATAAAACTATTAATGTTTATCTCTTAAGTATAATTACCATATTTCTCACCTCAGTGTCCACAGTTGAACACATCAATTAAAACTAGATGTATAATTTTCATGTTTTGAATGAATTTAATTGTGTGAAGAAGATCTATTGTATGCCCTCCTACATATACCTTTCAGGAGGCATTCCTTTGCCAATTCTAGAATGGGTTGTAGAATATGGGATGGTTCCTTCTACAAAATAAGCCAATCCCCTGGACAGTTGCTACCAAGACCAGAGCAGCTATGCCTGTTCAGATCATTTTAGATCTAACAGGGGAACTTTACTCATATTTGAAAACTAGTATCAAGTTCAATATACCTACAATATTTTATAAAACAATTATTCCTTATTTTAAAAGATTTCATACTAATTAATCTTTTTTCCCCTTACTAATAGTAATTCCTTTAAGGCAAATGTTAAAAGTAATAGAATTCCCCAAATTAAACCCAAAGTAAGTAGAATACAGAAAATAATAAAAATTAATGAAACAGAAAACTGACAAACAGAAAAAAATCAACAAAGCCAAAAGTTGCTTCTTTAAAAGATTGATAAAATTGATAACCACCTAGAAATACCAATCAAGATTTTGAAAAAAAAAAAAAAGAAAGAAAACAGAAATGATCAATCTTAAGAATAAAACAGTGGACATACTATAGATTGTACAAAAATTAAAAGCATAGTGAGGGGATATTATAAACAATTTTATGCCAATAAATTTGACAATGTACATGAAATAGACAGATTCCTTTAAAAACATAACTTACCAAAACTGACACAAGAAGAGATAGAAAATCTACAGAACTCTATAACTGTTAAGGAAATTAAATTTGTAATTAAACAATTTTCTAAAAGAAAACTCCAGGACAAAATGTATCCACTGTTAAACTCTTCCAAGAATTAATAAAAGAGATAATATCAATCATACACAATCTTTTATAAGACAAAGGAGAGAATACTTCCCAACTCATCCTGTGAAGTCATTATAATCCTGGTATCAAAACCAACCACATTATGAGAAAAGAAAGTTACAGACCAAAATCCCTCATGAACAGCAATGTAAAGAAAAAAGACCTTTAACAAAATATTATTAAATTACCTAGAAGTATATAAAGAGGATAATATACCATAATCAAGTAGAGCTTATTCCCAGAATTAATGGTTGGAAATAAATTAATATAGTTGGTTATATTAACACATTGGGGGAGGGATTTATATGATCATTTCAGCAGATGCAGAGAAAGCATCTGGCACATCCATTTATGTTAAATACATAACCCATTTATGCAAAAATCTTTCAGTAAACTAGGAATAGAAAATAACTTCCTCAGCCTATAATGGACATCGAAAAAAGAAAAGTCTATAGTTTCTCACTAAGGTTGGGAACAAGAGAAAAATGTATAATGTATACTCTTACCACCTCTATTCAACATTTTACTGAAGATCCTAGCTAGAGCAATCAGATAAGCAAGAGAAACAGAAGGCATATAGACTGAAAAGAAGCAGCAAAACTCCCCTTATTCAGTGCTGACATGTTATGTTTATATAAAAAGTCAGAATAAATCTACAAGAGAACTACTAGATCTGATAAATGAATTCAGCAATGCTGTAGGATACGAAGTCAATGTATTAGCAATAAAAAGGCTAAAAATACCATTTATACAAGTATGAAAAATATCAAATACTTGGGAATAAATTTAACAAAAGTCATGTAAGATCTTTTTTTTAAAGATTTTATTTATTCATTCAAGAGACAGCATGAGAGAGAGAGAGAGTGTGAGAGACCACAAGCAGGGGAGGGGCAAAGGGAGAGGAAGAAGTACGCTCTCTACTGAGCAGGGAACCCAACTCAGGGCTCAATCCCAGGACCCCAGGATCATGACCTGAGCAAAAGGCAGACACTTAACCATCTGAGCCACCCAGATGCCCCATCATGTAAGATCTTTATACTAAAAATTCTACAACATGGCTGAGAGAAACTAAAGAAGATCTAAATAAATAGAAAGACATATTACAAATGCACGAATTGAAAAACTCAATTATTGTTAAGAAGTCAATTCTCCCCAAACTGATCAAGAGATTCAATACAATTCCAGTCAAAATCCCAGCAGGCTTTCCTAAAAGAAAAGGCATAAAATTAAAATGGGAGACAATCATGGACCCAACATAAAAGCTACAACAAACAAGTTACTAGAAATGATGAAAAGAATACACCATCTCTGTTACCTTTCATTCTTCCCAGTAAACCATAATCTGTCTAATGAAGAAAACATCAGGCACACCAAATTGAAGGATACTCTACAAAACCCCTGGAGTAGTCTTCAAAAGTGTCAAGGTCATAAAAGACAAGTAAAGGCTAAGGAACTATCAGAGACCAGAGAACACTAAGGAGTCATGACAACTAAAGGCAATGTGGTATCCTGGATTGGATCTTGGACAAAAACATTAAGGGTGAAACTGGTGAAATCTGAACAGAGTTTATACTTCATATACTGTACATATACTGTACTGATGTTAATTTCTTAGCTTTGAGAATTGTACAATGGACATGGAAGATGTTAACATTAGGGGTAGCTGGGTGAAGGGTATATAGGCACTTGATACACCATCTTTGCAAATTTTCTATAAATCTAAAATCACTTCAAAGTAAAAAGGTTTTAAAACGCTATTAGAACAAAGTGTAGAATAATATATTCATGAAGGTGAAGTGGGCAAAGATTTCTCAGAGTAGAAATTTTTCTTAGAAAGGAATAAATGTAAAAGAACAAAAATGATAAATAACTTGGATTTCATCACAATTAAAAATGTGCATCAAAAAGTACCATCAAGAGAATAAACAAGTAAGCCACAGAATGGGAGGAAAAATCTGCAATGCAATCTAAGAAGTGACTTCTATCTAGTATGTAACAAGCACTCCGGTACCTAATAAACAACAATAACAGCACAATAAAAGAGGCTAAAGACTTGAATAGAGCCACTTCACAAATGAACGTTTAAGCAAACTGCCAATAAGCACGTGGAAAAGTGTTCGATATCATTTCCATTTGGGGAATGCAAATTAAAGCCACAATGAGATACCAACAGTCACCTACTAAAATGATTAAATGAAAGACTACACCACCAAATGTTGAGGAGGATGTGCAATACCAAAATTCTTCAGTATTGTTGGTCAAGTATAAAACGGTACGATCGCTTTGGAAATCTCTTGCAGTTTCTTAAAGTTAAACACAATCTACTCTAGAGCCTACCAATTCCACTCCTAAATATTGATACAAGAGAAGTCAAACCACAGGTCTACAAAAAGTTCTGTATTACAAGTCCATAGTTGTTTAATTCATAATAACCCAGACCTACAAATAGCCTAGATTTCCACCAAAGGATCGACCTACTGTGATACATTCATATAGTGGATTACTACCCAACAATTGGGGGGGAAAAAAGGAACCACTGATGCAGGCAATAATATCAATGAATCTCAAACATATTATGTTGAGAAAAAAAGCCAGAAATTAAAAGTACATACTGTATGATCCCATTTCTACAAAATTCTAGAATGGGTAAAATAAGATCAAGGCTTGCTTCTAGAGGCTGGAGAAACTGACTGGAAGGGGGCATGGGGATGATGCCTTTAGCCTTTGCATTTATCATAACTGATTGAAAGGTACATTTAGTAACTGAACATTCCACTGCATGCAAATTATACCTCAATTAAGAAAAAGGTAACACAGCTCCTAAGAATTAAGAACCATTATAAGTTCTTGAGTTAACATGTTTTTTTTCCTTTATGCCTAGAATCTTTCCTACCTTTGGGGCTGAAAGAAGCCTTTTTCATAGTTCCGGTCCTTTGGCCACTTCTCATGGAATGGTGGTAAATATTTTTTTAGCCTAGCCTGTTGGAGCTTTCAGCTAGGGCAAGCTACTGTTCTGCCAGGTGTCCCTGAAATACTTCTCAAATGTAATATAGTATATTCATGCATGTGCTATTCACTCCCAACACACCCATCTAGAGCATCAACCTCATAAATGTTTCACGTTTTATAAACTTTAAAAAAGAACAGAGTTCCACCATCACTCCTCCCTTGGAAGAGTTTTAAACCACCATGCCAAATACCGTATGTTTTAAGCAAACTTTTTTCACCCCACAGGAAGCATGACAGTAACCTAGCTACATTTTCAGTAGAATAATATAGGGGAAATCTGAAGAAAAGACAAAATTGGGGCTCTGTTTAGTCTCGATCTACCAGGATCTTCTCACAGTTGCCATCTCTTCGAACCAAATGCCAAGTTGCTCAAAGTTAAATGGCTCCTTAGGGAGTTATGGGATTGTGCATACAAAGTGTTGATAAGGACTTTGGTCTGAACATTTGTGATGCTTACCAGAGTACAGATTGCCAATTTCTAGATATAAGCTTTCAATGTGAAAAAGCATATGTTATATCAGGAAAGAAATATGCTTTGGGCTTAAGAATCAGCAAGTACTTTATTTCACATTCTACCCAAGTATTCTCAAGAGCCGCAATTACAAGTTCTATAAACTTAGAAGTTAATTTGTATTTTTGCAAAAGGAACATTTAAAGATGACTAGGATCTTTGAATTGTAGTTGGGTGGAAAGTGAGGTCCAATGAATTCATTCAAAAGAGATAAAGCACATAGTGACAATAGTTGTTCTATGGCATATGAGCGTATCTACAATGCTGACTGTGTAAATCATTGAATCAGATATTTTAAAGGACCTGTTCCATAGTTGTTTTGCAATAAAAACTCAATTTTGCTTTGGGAAAAATATTCCCCAAATAGGAAATTTCTGCATCCTTCATTTCCGAGATTTGTGTAGCTTTAAAAAAAGTATGTGTGTATGTGGAGGGAGAACCCCAGTATGCATGTACTAAGCATATTAAATGTGTTTTTTGCCTCTATAAAATCACACCACAGAATTCACTTTTAATGCTGCACTTCTTACAGTTACAATTAAACCAAGGTAAAGAATAAAATCATTAACAGCTACATATAAAGGGTAAGCAAGTCCTGCTTTAAGAAACATCTCTGCTTTCGGACTATAGAATGGGCAAGAGAGAATTACAGCAGATAGCTTAATGTAGGGAGTGAACTTATCTATGAATCAACTTGCTAGATATGACCTTCAAAAGGAGATGATCAGATACGTACCCAATTCAAGCTATTCTCTGTAGGTTTGTTGTAACATTTTTCCCTTGAGCTTCCCTATCCTGTCCTTCCTCTAACAAGTACCACTGAACAAACTTTTGTGCCCTACATTGGAGGGGGATTGAGGAAGTTTCTTTTTCCCCCTAAGACATGCCTCAGCGACTTAAGATTTTTGGAAGGAAAACACATACACAACACACACACACAGACAACAATGCAATTCTTCCCCCTTCAGCTAGCACAAATCTTACATATTCTTCAAGGTTCTACATGGGTATCATTTCCTTTGAGTTGCTTCCCTAGAGTTCCCAAAGAAATCAACCTTCCTACTCACATCACAACTTACATCTCTATTATAGCTCTTATTTGATCCTGCTATGATCTAGAGTTTATGTCTAATGATGTCAGTGCTCACTAAATAATAGCTGAATTCCTGGCCTTTTCATTTAAGTTTGGAATACATAAGAAGACTGTCATTCACAGGAAGGTGGAGTGAATATCCTTCTTTAATTACTATCACCATCCCTCGGTCTGCCATATTATGTAACAAACTCAAACTTCACTTTACCTTTGCTTATTGCTATAAATTCAACATTAATCTGGCAAAAATAGCAACATCAAGAGGTCACTCTATCACATGCTATGTTTCAGATTTAGAAACTATTAAACTGACACATAAAACCCAAAATGCTACTTCATCAACTTAATTTTCCTACATCCACACACTCCAAAAGGGAATTTCTATTTTAGAACTACAACATCAAAGGCAAATGACTAAGGTTTTTATTATTAATATTATTGTTATTACAGATTTTCTTTCCTTTCGTGCTCATACCGATTCAGACAAATTTACTTCAGGCTTGGCACAGATGACCAATCTCTATTTTTTTTCAAGCTCAATAATAATATTTTCCTACAAAATATGTTGATTAATATAGGTAAACACAAGCCATTCCAAGGAGTGATTCTCACTAGCCCAGAACATGATGTAGGAATTTACATCTGTTGCTTTTGATATCCTTGAGGTCAAGGACCACATATTAATATATTGTGTTCTCGGCAGAGAGCATAGCACCTGGTACATAGTCAGTACTCAATCCAAGTTTACAGAATGGATGCCCTACGTTTAGTCTTGGGCAGATGAAAAGACAACCAAAAAATGAAGAAAGACAGCATGCTGAAATCTCAGCCTTCCACTACCTTCAGCCTTCCTTTCTGTGCTTCTCCAGGGGCCTAGTCCCTGCCACGTATGAGGCTGTCCTGGTAGACTGAGCAGTTCAGAGGCCAAGCACAGGTGAAGGAGGGCAGGATGAAGGAAACACACAGACCAGGACTGGAAACCTCAGACCCTGACATCAGCTTCGCACACAGAAGACACACAGTAAACACATATTTCATCCCAAGGCCCATAAGCTAAGCTTTCATTCCCAGGGAGCTGCTTTATTATGAGGGAATAAACCAAGGTCTCACAACTATGGATCAGGAACTGATAATATCCCTTTTATGCTATGGGCAACCATGCAGCCATTTAATGCATATCCACCAAGGCTGGATAATGTATGGAAATGAATCACTACACTGTACACCCGAAACTAATATAACACTGCATGTTAACTACACTGGAATTAAACTAAACTAAAACAAAATAAAATAAAATAAAAATAAAGACAACATGAAAATAATTTATCTGCAGGGGCTGCTCAGAGAAAAATGAAGTTGTCATTCATACATTTGGTAAATATTTATTGAGCCCCAATTCAACTGTGTGAGGAGTTGAGGATGCAAGAATCAATGATTCACAGTCCTCAGGCCTCATGGAGCAACCTGCCATGGGGTGATGGTCATAACAGAAACCAATCAGCACAAGACCAGATTCCCAGTATGTATGCCTGGAGAAGAAACACAGCTAGTGAGAGTAAGACAGCAAAGTGCGGACACATGGGTATAAGAGCACAAAAGAAAATGAAATGGCACGACTGAGTCCAACTGCCTCTCTCTGCAAGAGGCACATAAGCCCAAGTGCATCTGCAGCCAGACCCGGAGACCTGCTGCTCCACGTTCAGGTGCGAGTTCTCGATGCTTCTCATTCTCCTACTCTGAGCTCATTCTATTATTTAAAGATACATATGTTTTCATACAGCAAAATCCCTAAAGCCAAACCACCCACTTCATACATTATTAATTTATACATAAACAGTTAGAGGACTGGGTACATTAGAACAGGTATCAACTGTTCTTTGTTGGAGATTTAGGGCATCTCAAGGACAGTTTTGATTAAGTGCGGTTTTTATCTCATACCCCAACTTTAAATCTAATGGCTCCACTGGATGTACAAAGTGCTTCAAACACACAGGACCTGGGGGCAAGCCTGATGCATCTGCAGGGCTGCAGGGGATCAAAAATGATCTATGCTCTTATTACTCAACAACTTGCTTCAAAAACACCACACACACTTAACAATGCTTCCAATCGATCTCTTTCTAGGGACCTGATTTCTTTCCTCTGCATATATTAATAAATGAACAATTAAAAATGAAATTTCTGCAGTCAAACCAATCAGAATTATGCCCACGAATGTACATCTCCAAGTAATCTAAACAAAAGCATCACAGCCCATATGCTAATCCTGGCTAATTTCTGCTAAGTCTCCTAGCAGCTCCCGTGGTCTCACACAGGCTCAGGGCATAAGCTGATGTGCAAGGTGATACCGGAATTCTCTTGAGAGTGGACCCTTGTCTCCTTGAAGGAAAGGAGGTGAAAGCTGCATCTGTCATCTCTCAACTTTTCATCATGCCCCTACTTATGCAAGGCAATGCTTGCTTAGAAGTCAAAAGCTAGAAGGAGATGAGTAATTAAACAATTTTCCAAAGGTCTACAAATGAGCCAGAAGCCATCCAGCCCCAGCACCTCTCCAGAGCTCTAAACCTTAAAAATACTAAAGTGTCCTAATCAGAGAACCATGAATGTATATTGAGAAACCACAGAGCACATGGGAGGCTATTTCATGCTTCAGAGCCCACAAAGCTATTGTCGGACAGATGTACTAATATGGGAAAGAAAATTAAAGTTTAAGGCTAAATAACTTCAAGAAAACCTCAGAATGTAGCTAAATAGCGTTATGTAAGTTTTTTTAATATGCACGACATGAAGTCAGGGATCCTTCCTTGCATATAAGTTTCCGAAGGCTCTTTGTCCTACAAATATTTGCAAGTGGAGGCTGATATTTATTTATAGGTCATCCTCACAGAACATACTCACCTAATTATATTTATATAACGAGAACAAGCTGGACTCTGTCTGCCAGTATCAGGTGGAACGTGAAAGCTACCACTGATGAAAGAATCTTCCTTCAAAAGCTGAGTAATTGTATCTGCATAAACTAAGTTGGGTTACTCTCTTTACCATATCACTTCGGGTAAATAAGGCCAGTCCTACTCATTCTGCAATTGGAAACACAGACAGAAGCCAGAAAACGAGTTACAATTCCACAGGCAGGCCTTGGCGATTCACTGGGTAAGTCAATACCACCGCTGTGGTTTGTGATGGCCCCAACCTCAATTCATTTGAGCAAAGAACTGCATCATCCCGGCTCTAAGGGACCTGTCAAATTAGTGTGGAGTCTACTCAGATCAACTCTCTTGGAGTTGCCACAGCCTCTAAGTGTAAGAACTCTGGTCACAAAATACGGTGTACAGCAGTGTCTACATACAAATCATAGACACGCCACAGAAACCAAACTTTTGGGACTTGGATTCGATGCTGTATATTAAAGTCACTTTTTACAAAAGCACAAAAGAAATATTTTAGACCGGTTTAGTACATTTCAGGCTATGATTTAAGAAACGGCATGGGTAAATGTCAGTAAAAACTTTACTAAGTATGAGAAAACTCACAATTAGGTTATGTAATAAAAATTAAGCCATGGATCAACTCCATTCAAGAAGAAAAAAGGATATATTCCTTCATTTCCTCATGAAGTCTGACCACCTACCTCCTTCAGTATAGCTTCATGTTAATTTTATGTTGACCTCAGTTATTTTTTTAAAAATAAATCTGGTTTCTCTTTCCCTAGGACTTCTCATACGAATCATCTGAAAAAAACCACCTTACTTAAGGCATAACTTTTTGCAGAAAAATGCTCTCTTGGAACAAAGCATTTTCTGACATCACATTGCATTGCCTTTACTTGATTTAAGTTCATACTATAATAAAATAAAAAGAGATTCAAAAATGTTAAAATAAATATGTTTTGAGTATAACATTTTACAACCAAAATAGCTTGAAAATAGCATTTCCAAACAAATGAAAAGGCTGGGATGCCAACAAATATCTGAAAATGAGCATCATTTTAAAATATAGTTTGACATGTGCAGTGAAGGAGAACCAGGGGTAAATTCATTATCATGCATTTAGAATTTTTATTTTATTTCAATACACATCTGACTTCTTTTTATGTTTCAAATTCAGGAAAGCAGAAAATCCCAGGATATTAAAATAAAGCATTTTCTGGATTATATAGAGATTGCAACAGACCTGCACACTAGTGTCTCTCTAAACTTTAAGAAACTGTTGACTCTAGGCTAAGGGAGTGTTCAGTGCACAGGTGAGGTCGAGAGGATAAGCCTGGTTTACCCAGACCCTATGCCTTCCCACCAAGAAATGATAAGAGAATGGTTTATATATGGAAAGTAAAATAAAAAGTCATACTTCTTTTTCTGAGGATTGCAATCTAACAAGATGGACAAGCAGAACTAAGCAAGTAGCTGGTCCCCAGGAAGAGCCTGGCAATGGTGCAGGGACATAGGGACACAGCACTGTCAGCTGGGTCTTCAGTGTGGCCCCTGCAGGCTGGTCCCCTCTGTCACAGAGTGCAGACTAAGCCCTGACCCCAGCCATGGATACCATGTGGTCATCTGAATGTGCCAGGAACTGGCTTTGAGAAGGGAGAAGAAAATTGTTGGGTAGGTGAGATAGGCCACTCTCCTCTCCACCCATCCCTCCCTCTCACTTTCTCTCCCTTTCACTTAACTCCTACATTTTTGCACTCTGGGACAAACCAGGCTTCTGATCAAAGGCAATCTGTGACTGGGGTTCAAAAGCATTGATTAATGTGTGTACCTGCGATGCAAATCCACGAGACAGGGGTGACCAGCCTAAGGGCTTTTATATTTCTTTAAAGCATTAGCCATTGACAGGTTAAGCTTACCACTGGGACCCAGGAAGTTAGCCCCAAAACACAAGCTCAAATATACATACTTTCCAATCTATGGTTTTCAAGGACATGTTCCATTTCTATGAGACTTTAAGGAGACTTGAGAACTGTCCATTTATAATGGCTCCCACAGCACTTCTGGGGGTGATTTAGTAACTTGCCTAAGCTTTTACAATACTAAAGTTCTACAACCACTAGTTTAAGATTTAGAATTGAAATTCATATGGAAGAGGGTTTAAAGTCACAGAGTGAATCTTTGCTTTTATAAACTTCACATCACAGAAGGTTCATAGTTTTAAGACACGGAATAAGCATAGATTATCATGACCCTAGGATCGGTTTACTTTATAACAAAATAAACAACATGATAAAATAAAAATAATGGCATACTCCCCTCCTGTTATTTTTGGTTGGTTTATGTCTGGGTATGATGAGTCAGGACCTAAGCGTAATATCCATTGACTAGTTGATGAGCTCACAGCACTTGCTGAGATGTTAAGAATAGCAAGCTACATGCTGCCCTCGGTCTCTGGCCACCAAGAGAAGCCAAATGTATAGTTCCTTTTTCAGGGATCTGTATGGTCAAGAAACAGAGCAGATCTGGGTACAAGCTGAGAAGGACTCCAGCTCTGAGGAGGAGTTGAGGTGTTAGAAGAGCACCGGTGGGTTCTTTCTTTTTTCATTTCAGTGAGTACTTCAAATCACTGTTAGTCGTTATCACTGTGATAATTTTGTTGTTGTTTCATTTATATAAACATAACATAAGTGTAAATAATTTGTATTACAAGGTTTAGCATGTGCTCTCTTCAGTCCATGGGGACTCCAAAGAACAAGATGTTCAATAGCACAGTCTTGATGACTATAGAGATGAGGTTCATTTAATCTTCCCTAATTTAGCACTACAACCAGTGTACAGATGAAACAGCTTACTGCTGTTTTACTGCTTACTTTTTGCATGGAGCAAGAGCATTTCAGAAGATATTTATCTTCATTCCAGATTTTATGCTGATTAAAAAAAACCCCAAGATTTGGAAGGAGAGCACCCTCCAGTTATGTGGGGTAAGTAAGAACTACCAAGGAGAAATGTTCTAGTCTACAGCTGTCCCCTGTGTCAGTGGCCTCTCCCACAGCCCCACTGGCAAATCCTGCTGACTCTCCTTGCTTGGGGACAGTACTGTACTGGAACCCTGTGTCACCTTGCAAACTGCCTATCTGCCCAGCTACGCTGTAGGAACTAGGTGGGCAGGGACTGCATCTTGCATTAATCTGTGTCTGACAGGTACAAAATGCTCTTCAGTGTTAGTTTATGGTCTTAGGATCAGAGAATGTATTTCCTAGAGTTTAAAAGGCAGCAAGGTCAGCATTTTCCATAGGACCCTGTGGACTTCTCAGTTAATCATATTTTCCAATTAACTTTTCCACAGTGCTCCATAGATCTTCTTGTTCTATTCCTGATCATAATGCACAGTTTCAATAATGTGGAGTTTTTTAATTGATGTTAAATAAGCTCCTAGAAGTTGCATTGCAATGAAGTAATTTCATAGAAAGGCAAACTAGATTTGCTTGTCAGATAATAAATATATGTATGTTCATAATTAAAAGAGATTCATCTTTCCAGAAAGGAGCATAATGGAATGAAGAAGAGGTACAGAAATTCTGAGCTCTATGCAACTAGTGATGCATTTCACCTGAGATCTTTTTCAGAAAAATGCAACATTCTGAATATTAAAGGCTTGAGATGAGTTGGAAAAAGTTCCTTTGAGGACCTGTCAAGAAAGTAAGAAGCTTCAACTAAAGGTGGTGGTATTTAGGTTAAACATCTGGAAGACTCTCAAACACGAGACCTGATAGCTGGTGGAACAGATAACTAAAGATGGCTGGAGGTATTTAACAATAGGGCAGTTCCAGGAGGGAAGCAGGCTTCAGCTCTAGTGTCAACGCCGGCTCAGCAGTATGACCTTCCCTGGGTCCTGTGACTGCCTCGGCACAAACAGCCACCGTGCGCTCCCAGCCTGGGGAGGTAGCACCAGCATCTCTGGTGCGGATGGGTTTAGAACAACAACACAAAGAACTGAAAGGGACCCTGTATAGAAGACAGTGAGTGAAGAACAGAACCCTCGCCCCAAGTCTCCCCATTAAAAGTTGGACTCCTGAAGCTTCTCTCCACCACAGCCCCCACATACCCTCAACGGTGATCAAGATAGTGCTATCTGGATCAAGTGTGGGGTCTCTTTTAGTTCCATGGTTTGACATTTGACACTAACCTATCAACTGGGCTTTTTCAGGTCTAGAAGGTGAATATTTTATGTGAGTTTTCATTAAGTTCTGAATGTCAAAAGTTTCTGAGAAGACTCCTCTGTGACCCAGCATATAAAGAACTACAAAGGCAATTCCCTAAAACAACATAGGGGCCTACAGGGCCACAAAGGTGCTGTGTATGTGTCCTTAAGTGCTTCACAGGCAGCTAAAGACAATCAAAGCAAATCAGCCCTCAGGGAGTAGAGGCACAGGGTAAGGACAGAGAAGGATGTCCTGCAGACTTCCACCCTGGGGATGGGGCAAAGGGACGGTATGGGGCTTAATCCAACAGTCAGGGCTGCAATGAACCTAGACAGAACAAAAAGCCAGATCCAGGCGGACTTTCTAGACAACTTGTGTTAGAATAGATGTTTACATATAACTGTTTACTGTGATACTATTCCCTCTTCTCATCTGCCCCGGAAGGGAAGAAGTTTGCACTCCATTCCTGAGAAGGGGCCAGTCGGGAAGGAGCACTTCCAACCTCACGTAGCCTGCACCCTCACGACTCCCTCGCCGGTCAGGAGGGCCTTTTCCTACCACTGCCTGAGGGAGAAGGATCAACGACCCTCGGTCAGTCTGGTGTTTTGACTCGTTCTATGACAATGGTGCATTTTTTAATTTATTGAAGTACAGCTGACATACTGTACTTGGAATGTTATATTAGTTTCAGTTGTACAACATATGGATTCGACAATTCTCTACCTTAGACTGTGCTCACCACTGTAAGCGTAGTTAGCATTCTGTCACCATAAAATGTCATATTTTTTCTGCTCTCCTGCCACGCAGAGAGCTTAGCAAGGCAGGCCCTGCCTGTCCCAGAGAAGCTGCAGGTGTCCAGCATTTCCCAAGACCACTGGGACTAGAATGTTTAAGAAACACAGATCGAGGACCACCTTCTGTAATCCACTTGACCAGCTGAGATTTTGACATACATTTGACTGTTGCTGTGTCTTATTTCCTAATTAGTTCTAGATTCAGGAGGGGACGAAAGGAGTGTCTTTACATGCTTCCTAACACTCCAGCACCTTTTATGTTTGAGAAAAGGAGGTCACCTAATGTTTAGCCTTAGCAAGGGGATGGCCAATGTCCACTGTCACCTCTAGTATGTATGGCCTTCTTTTATCCTCAGCCATGGAGACACCTTGGAGTCCCTCTTGACACGGTGTTCACATGGACAGTCACCACCAATAAACTGCCACAGCGACGTGAAATTATCTGTTATCCCAGACCTTTGCATATTGGGCGCTGGCTGATTTCCTTTCTGAAGAACTTCTTACTATACTTAGCCAGACAGGTTATCTGTGGTCATCGTTCATTCACTCACTGTACAAATAGTCAATGAGCTATTTATAATTCAAATGGGGGGGGCAGAAAAAACTATGGTCTTTATGGGACCTCTTTAAAACAATAAAGTATTCAGGATAATAAAGGACCATGAGCCTTACTGAGAAGACATATTCTCACTACACTAGTGGGTACAATTTAGAAAGAAAGAGACTGAAAGGCTCAAACATTCCCAGAGCTGGCAGGCCATCTGCCAAGGATGAGTGTGACGATCTTATGCTCCATATAACAGCAGAGAACTTCCTGACACCTTAGCCCCATCATGAATATTTCTAGGACTCTACAAATAGTCCCACATCCAAATGCCTATGGTTTGTCCTAAAATTCTAACACCACTTCTCTATCCTGAATACACAATTTGAAAACACCAATATTTTTCATTCCACTTATGAGTGTTAGGGGAGAAGTGATCAACATGCAAGGAGGAACTGAGAACATCTACTTGACGGAATGCAACTGCACATAAACACGCTTCTGGGTAAGTAAGCCAGGCATGCATCCTCAATCATAGGAGCTGCATGATAAATCATTCAACAAAAGCCAAAGGAAGAAATGGAAGGAGGTGAATTCAAACAAAACCAAAACCCCTCCATTATTTACACCCCAAAATCAGAAGAGGAAAACCAACCATACTAATTGGTTGATCTTGGAGCCTAGATAGGTAGGTGAGTAGGTATGTACGTAGGTAGGAAGGTAGATAGGTAGGTAGGTAGGTAGATATCCATGGTGAGAGCTAGAGAGAGAGAGAGAGAGAGAGAGAATTTTCCAAGATGCTTGAAAGGAAAAGTAAATATAACCCAACATGCTCGTGTCTTTCATTTTTGTTTCTGTCCCCCCTGCCCTCTGTGTCTTCCTCCTATCCCTCGGAGACTACAGCCCTCGGAGAAATGGAATTGGGTATTAGCTGGCTATTAATTAGAGGATCTGAGTTTGCTGGTACGAAAGGATTAGTGAGTGCTAGCCACACGATGCTCGGCTAATCCCTCACCTGAGGCACCGGGGGCCGTTATGGCCTGGTGGTGCTGTGTGGGCAGGAGTTCCCAGGAAATCGAAAGGATCTTTTCCTGACAGCTTCATATGCTGAGTGTCAGCACCTGGCCTGCTTTGATGATGCGTTTTACCCTAATCAGACCACCCAGGAACTGCAGGGACAAGAAAGCCAGCTGAGTTTCAGGGACATGTCCATGAAGCTACAGGAGGATTACAGAAAAAAAGCATTCTTGTTATCTGTCAAATCCATATACATTCCTACACAGACAGGAGGAAATGCCATTTGGGGCTGTGTGCTTATGCAGTTTAGAGCTTGTAACTTCATCTTCTAATTTTTTTAGAACACTAAGGAGAAGTTACACAATATTCAGGAACAAAGTCCAACTTCAAACTCAGAAGTCCCTAGGAAGGAAGAAAGGATTAGGGTGCATTCATTTGGTTTAAAGATGCTGACCCCAGTGAGAAATTACTGGACTAGTGAAGTGTGAACACACTTGCTGGAAAGGTGAACACTCTTTAAAGTACTAATGACCCTCGTTAAGAAGAAGTTTCCTCTTTCAGTAATTATTGCCTGAGTTCTCTGACCTCAGTCCAGACACCAGCCCAAGCTCGATTTATCTGTGGCATCATCCCATGCCAATGCTGTCCTCAGACACTCAGGTTTTAATACAGGACATCTCTGACTATTTGATGCATTCCTAAACCCAAAACGTAACATTCTAGAATGATTATTTATATTCAGGAAGAAAAGAGGAGAAATGTACAATGTATTTCATGATGGATAGGCATAAGAATCAGTGATGCCCAGGTTGGAAGGGCCAGGACAGAGAAGAAAAAAGAATAGTATCAGCCATGTCTTCAAGGAAATTTTATAGGCAAAGTAGACAAGTATACAATGAAATTAGATGAGCTATAGAACTGTGGGCATGTTACCTGACCTCGCAATTCTATCATTTATAAAATGGGTATAATAAGAGTATGTATCTGATGTGACTGTGATGAGGATCCAGTGAGTTAATACGTGTAAAGTACTTAAAGTAGTACCTGGCACACAGTAAATAATGATGATGATGATCATGGTGACAATGATGATGTTACTGTTGTAATGGTTAATTTTTTTTTTTTTTACCTTTTTTAACTGAAGTATGGCTGATCTATGTTATATTATGTAATGGTCATATGTGTCAATTTGACTAGACGACAATACCCAGATATTTGGTGAAACACCACTCTAGATGTTGCTATTTTTAGGTATTTTAGATATTTTTAGAAGAGATTAACACTTAGGTCAAGAGATTCCGAGTAAAACAGATTACCCTCCATAATGTGGGTGGGCCTCATCTAATCAGTTGAAGGCTTTAAGAGAAAACAACTGAGGTCCCTGAGGAAGAGGGAATTCTACCTCCTGACTGCCTTCAAAGTCGGGCAGACTGCCTTCAAAGTCGGGCAGATTGCAACATTAAGTCTACTCTGGGTCTCCAGCCTGCTGGCCTACCCTACAGATTTTAGACTTGTCAGCTCTCATAATCATGGATCCAATTTCTCAATTTCAATCTCAATCTCTCTCTCTCCATATATATATCTTCATACTTATATACATATATCTTCATATATATATAGGTATATATACATATATATCTTCATATACATACATACATACTGTGTATACTTTTGCGCAGTGTGTGTATATTCTTACTATATACTATACTTACTATATGTATGTGTATATACATAGGTAAGTGTATGTATACACACACACACACACACATACACACTCTATTGGCTCTATTTCTCTGGAGGGCCCTAACACAAATGATATTTTTTAAATTATTATTTTATGGCCAAAAAAGATGAGAGAAATGCCAGGGATCAATATCACAAACAAGATTTCAACTTGATTAACTTTTTCTGTAAGGGCCATCCTGTTTGATCTTGTTTCCCTGAGAACACTGGCAGAGTGTCAAGAGGACAATTTACTTAATGCATACCTAGTTGTTTCCTTTCTATTAGAAAATAAATACAAATGTTTAATTAAAATAAACAAGTAACATCCTGATCATACCAGGGGCAAAGGTCTTCACACTCAACTCACTTAATCATATAAACACAATGACTCAGTTCTTGGATTTAGAAGGGAAAAAAGCCTCCCTCAGTTCCCCTCTTCACTTTGTTGAAGAACACCTTAGGCCTTCCCTACGGAATAGTTCCTATCAGTTTAGACTGACACTGTATCTAAGGAACATTTAAATATTTGCAACAAATGCAAATGAATTGCCCAAGAAGAAAAATCCAACTCCATGCCGCTTTAGAAAGGCTATGATATATTAAGAAACTAACCATTTTCTTTAATATCTCTTAACTCCAGACAGGCACAAATAAAGCTATTTGTTAAAACAAAGCTTCCTGAAACATCTGATATTCTGATTACTTCTGCCAGATTAATGAAACACTTGAAATATAAAAAGTGAAATCCGTATTTCTTTCATTATCTGTTTATGGCATTAGTAAGAACTGCTTTGCTAAATACTCTATTGTCAGTTTTCTATTGGGATAAATCTAAGGTATTAAGAATACATAAGAGCTTTATATTTAAATCTTGTTCCAAATGATGACTATATTGTTCCGATGGGGCCCACAGCATTGAGGTTATAGTTAGATGCATTATACTGTACTGAGCTAAAAGCTAACTTAGGCTGAAAATAGCCCTCCACAACCACTGAGATCTTACAGTTTTCACTAAAGTTTACTCCCTAATTTAAATGTCTGATGTGGCAGGAAACTCGTGCTCTTTAATCAGGAGACCCTGATGTCCCAGAGTTTCTGTGTGTGTTTGCATGTGAGTGTGCACGGGGTTTGTGTGTGTTGTTACATTTCATCTGCTATACGGGCTTTCCTCTATGATTACAAAATATTTTACACATATTAATTAGAAATATCCCCCTGAAGTGGATAGAATTTCCCAGTTTTCTAAATTATCTTCCCAGATAATTTGCTTTCAAAACTAGAACTAGAATGAGGAGGCAATTCTAAATTGTCACGTTTTCTGTCTGTCCCTTGTGTTCTCACCTATCTGTTTCATGACCACCCTCCCCTCACTCCTTTTCTTCAAGCTCCAGATTTCTAGGTTCATCGTAAAGGGAATCAACAAAGACTACAAGCATTCCCAGGATGTGCTTCTGAAGCCTTGAACAGGTAAATGAGATTCTGCTGCTACTGAGAACAAACCAGGACTGAGTGAGCCCTGCCAAGGAGGGTTCTGCTGAGTGTCTGTCATCAAGGTATGGACGGATGGGGACTGGAAGGGGAGTTTCTTTGGCAGTCAGAGAAAAAGAAACTGGCCTAGCACTGCTCTAAATTGACAGGGACTATGAGGAATTCCTTAGACGATTCAGCAGCCATTCCTGCTATGAGAGGCCTTGCTTGAAAGATGTTCTTGGACTTTTGTCTTAGGGGCAGTCTAACAAGTTACCATGCTATTGTTATGTGTTAGGCTTATGAGAGCAGCCTAGCACACTATGCCCAGGAAGCCTAGCAGTTTTACATGATCTCAATTATATATGGTAGCAGAGACTGCTAGCTGCTGATCACAGTCCATTCTTCCCTTCCTCCTTTACTAATAGTACCTGAATTCTGTTGGACAAGGCAATGTATCCACTTTACAAGCCACATTTCCCAGTTTCTGCTGTGACCACTCATGTGACTAAATCCTACTGAGTGGGATGTAAGAAGTTAACTGTTGGGGCTTCTGAGAAACTTCCTTAAGAGGGAACTTACTCAGCTAGCAGCCACCATTCTGCCCATCCCCCTTCCTCGTCCTTCCTATCAGGAATAGAGATGATGAAGGCTGGAGCTGCAGTCACTACCTTCTGACAATGAAGCAGCATTGAGGATAAAAGCTACTAAGGGGTGCGCCTGGGTGGCTCAGTTGGTTAAGTGACTGCCTTCAGCTCAGGTCATGATCCCAGGGTCCTGGGATCGAGTCCCCGCATCAGGCTCCCTCCTCGGCGGGGAGCCTGCTTCTCCCTCTGACCCTCTCCCCTCTCATGCTGTTTCTCTCTCTCTCTCAAATAAATAAATAAAATCTTTAAAAAAATAAAAATAAATAAAAATAAAAGCTACTAAGGATGGTAATTTAAAAAAATGAGCCTGAGGCATTGATAATATTATGGTTAGGCAGCCTGTTGAGATCAATCAATCAATCATTTAAAGATCCCTACAGTTTATCTCCCAAGTAGCTGTAGTCACCCTTTTTTCTAGTCAATTATTCAGCATCTACTTAATGCCTAATGTGAGCCAAGTGCCGAAGGTACAAAGAAGGGTGAGACACACATCATGCCCTCAAGGAGCTAACAGTCTACTGCGGGGAAACAGGTAAGTAGCGGAGTACGTGTTGTATGATAGTAAGATGTGCGTTATTAACCCATTCAAAAGAGGTCTATTAAGTCCCTACTAAGTTCTAGACACTCTCCCAGGGATACAATAAGGAGTTTATATTCTAAATGGTGTGGAGAAGAGCAAGTTGGGGAATCAAAAACAAAAATAATAAGATTAATGAACAAGACAAGGTCAGAAAATAGGGGTGCTGTGACAGTGAGTGACTGCTGGTAGCCAGCAAAGGCTTCTTTGTAAAGGTAATATTTAAACTGAGATCCTGAACAAAGAGAAAAAAAGAGCAAAACTGCCCTGTGGAGAGCTGAGGGAGGAGCTCATGCAAAAGTCTCAGGCAGGTATAAGCTGTTGGAGGATGATGCTAATCACTCCTAGAGAGAAGCACTTAGCCCTGACAGACTGGGGGGGCGGGGGAGGGGCGTTAAGGAAGTTTCCCACGTTGGCCTGGCTGCAGCCAAGTCCTTCCCTCTAGAGCACAGAATTCCCAGCAGAGAAAGCACAGTGACCGAATCCCCTCCCCCCACCCTCCCTCAGGCCCTACTCAGTGACACCACATCTGTGCCTCACTCCCAACATATTTTCCTTCCCTGAGAAATCATCACAGGAGACTCGGAGGGAAAAAAAACCAAACCGAAGAAACCCATCCTTCTTCTGTATCAGAGGAAAATAATTTTTGGCCGCACTGCCACTTCGGAACCAGTTGTCACGATGAACGCCCAGCCTGTACCAGGATCAATGGCCACGTAAAAGCTCACTAACACACCATTCCTGTTCAAAGTTCACCAGGTACCTCAGTTCAGAAGAGTCAACTGCATCTTCACTGGCCATATGCCAAGCCAGCGTGGAACAGAAGCAGCCCAGGCCCTCAAAGCCACAAGAGAAACTGATGCAAACTCATGCCCCTTACTCCAAAACCCCAACCCAGTTCTGTATGAGGCCCCATGAACACGCGTGAGCCTGCCGGACGGCGCCTGTGTCCTGAGTACCCTCCAACGGCTTCATGACATTACCAAGCAGATGAGGACATCCCTAATCTTTTGGTTTAGTCAGCATTATTAAAACAGTGGGAAATATTGAAACACACCAGTCCAATGACTTTAGCAGATTCTGAGGTGATGTATCCAATTTTCAATAAATGATGATGTTATCACCTGGACAATGATTCTTTGATCATTAAAAGAAAATGTGACACTGTCCTCTTCTCAAACCAAAACGAGCTCTTTTCCTTTGGGAAAAAAAAAAATGAGGGTTTATCAAGTGAAAACGTTTTTCTTCATTTTAATGAAGATCCTTTCTCTCTTTTCATAGATTTACTGCACTCAATAATTGTCAAGTTATTACCTGGTGATCTATTTCTAATGAACTCTACTTGGTTAAAAAAGAAGCTGAATGGAAAAAAAAAAAAAAGAAGCTGAACTTGGAAGAATAATTTCTCACTGGTTTCCTGTTACCTTTCTGCTGACTGTTCAGTCTCCCATCTAAAAGTGGGGCTGATGACAGTTTTGTGGAGTCTTCTGGTGACTTCCCTCATATATGTTTTCTCAGATTAGTACTTTATTGTAAAACTGGGACTAGGAGATCATTTTTCCCACTGACGCCTCTATTTGCAATTTTCGTCTGATCATCTAGATTAGATTGAATGTTGGCTCTCAACCTAACCCACGCTGTCTTCTATGAGTTCTCTGTGTTTAAAATAAGCCTACTTATATTGACTTTTGGTTCTACTGGCCCAAATTGAGATTGGAGTTGATGATCTTGGGTTGGAGTTGATTATATTCATTGCATATTGTCCCAGTGTGGATATTTCTCACTATAAAATTAAAGCTGTTTAAATGTATTACCTGTTCCCCTATCTGTAATAACATCCATATGTAGGAATATCCTAATAAGTCAAGTAGGATTAATTAGACAAAAAAAAAAAAAAAAAAACAACTTAAGGCAAAGCAGACTGTGAAAGGCTGGTGGTGGGGAACCTGAACTCCCACTTCTTCAAAGTGCAGTAGTTGGTCAAAGCTTCCCATCGTCATCAAATTACACCACCTGCCAGGAGTTCAGGCATGGAAGGAAACATGGAGGGAGCCAGCCCTTCTTTCATTGACGGTCTAGGAGTTTACACTCTAAGGGTGAGTCAATGGGCTCTACAAACTCTTTGCTTTTTACATTTTTCAGCACTTACATGCTACAAACCATGCTTGACCCTAGAGGTACAAAGAAGGAAAAGGCAAGGCAGTGAGTGACGCAGCTGCCAAAGAGCTCCCCTGTAGCCAGGGTGACAACCAGTCAGTGGCCCACAAGACCCAAGTCCAGAAAGACCTTCCTCTAAAATGTAATCATCAGAACCTAAAATAAACACTTACATTTAATTAAGAAAGGAAGTGGACCTTAAGAGGTTATCTGTTGAGGTTTTGTAAACAGACTTAGAGAAAATAGAGTCAACAGGAAGTTTGTGTGACTCTCTGACATAGTCAGTAATGCGATTCACCCATTTAAGTATTCCACAGTTAATGGACACCCACTATATGTACGGGCTGGCATTACAGAGGCAAAACATGATCCCTGCTCTTGAGATGCCTTGTCCTCAGAAATAAGTGAATATATCGAGATAGCTCAGAACACAAGACACTGTCTGCAGGTTGATGCAAAGACAGGAACCAAGGCATGAAGGAACCAGAGGTTAAAGAATGGTCTTTAGTTGGTTCTCAAAAGATAAATGTGATTCCTAAGACCTGGTATACTTTTATTCAAAATTACTTTGTAATTTCTACTCTTCCATAACAACACTGTCTCCTTCTCCCTTTGTTCAGACACTATCAGGATCACTTGAATATATGTACGCAGAAGATACAAATGGGTAAGTCTCCACTGTCTAATTAGCAAAACACACAGCAAGGAAACAGTTCTTTGACTAGGTAAAACCACTAGCCTAATGGAACTCTAAAGTAAACTGCAACACTTTCCTTGAAGACTGATGGCAAAGAGGATCTCCTCTCCCTTTCCACAGGTGGGGTGAAGAGCTGGTATAGACGAACATACTGAGCCTTCTCACCTATGAAGTCACACTGCCCACCCAGACACCCCAGTGGACCCCACCACAGTGTGGTCGGTTCAGGCCCTTTCTCCTCTTCATGAAGGCAACTGGGAATGGCGAGTTTCTGCTTTTCCATTTGTCCGATTTCTGTCCCCCACTGTCTAGCCAGGAGAAATGAGAAACTCACTATCCATCTCACCCTCACTGGGGAAAGTATGTGGGGTCTAGGTTATGCAATAATGATTCCTTCAAACAGCTTCTTTTGACTCCAAAATCTAGTCCACAGATATTTTTAGAGATGGCTCAGCTCTGCACTCTGGGATATATAACCACTGAGAGTAAGCCACACATGGGAAAGATGCCTTTGGGGCTAGAGAGCAGAGGCTGTCAACAAAAGTCTTCCTGGCCACTGGGGAAAACTGTGAGCCATGGGACAGGGGGTCTGCCACACCCCAGCACAGCCTGGATGGCATTCAAAATACACTTGTTGAACAAGTAGTACAAGTGACGATGCATGCACAAAGCCAGTTCACCAAAGTTTTGACAAACAAAAATTCCCTCATTACCTATTTCAGTGATTTTCTAAATGTTTCATAGAAAATTAACTTTAAGAACCAGGTCCCCCATTCAGTCCTCCTCCAGGCTCAGTGTAACAGGCACAGCCTCCAACACGAACACGTGCTTCCCTTCTGGGAGAGGCCATATGCAACGAAGGTCCCTAAGACATGGGTGGTGGTCCAGAGATAGGCTCTGACGGACATCCTCCTGGGGCTTCAGGGTGCACCACTGTCTTCTGAATTTCTCCATAACATGCCCCAAGCTCAGACATGGTACTTCCCTTGCAGACCGACACTCATCAAGAATAAAGGAAAGCAAATTCATTTGGGCCACCCTAATTAGAAACCAATAATAGATGAATAGGAATTAGGCTAAAGTTCACACTGTTTGATACTTGTGTAAAATGGTTTCTTTACAGAGCTAACAATACCAAAAGTTGGTGTGTGGGTGGGTCATAACTAACTTATTTAGGAGACTATGGTACCTCAGCCACCTTTAATCCCCAATTACATACAAATAACTAACAAACTAATCTCAAATCCTCAAGGTAGTGACTTGTCTTTTCATTTGTGTATCACTGAGAGCCTTGTACTCACTACATCCTAGATAAAATGATCCTAATTAAAATATGTCACTTTAGGGGCTTCTCTTTGGCAACATTTTGTTCTCCTCATGCAAGTGAATGTATTATTTGCTTTAGTCAGTCATTATATAAATATTTATTCAATACCTATTACGTGCAAAGCCCTGTATAAAGTATTGTAACAGGATGTAAATATAAACAACACATTTAAGCAAGTGCATGGATATAAAGTCAAAAGGCAGATATATGTAGACAGACAGCACAGAGCTGTCACAGGAAGTGGGAGTTGCATCTGACCAATGAGAGTAAGAGGAAGGCCCTTTAGGACCAGCTTGGGGGACATACACAAGTACACCCGTGGAGATGGGAGGGTTGGAAATCAGCTCAGTGGAGGTAGAGAGCGTGGTGTGGGAGTACACAGGGAATACTAAGACATTCGGGTTTTTTTCAATGCACAGAATAAATGAAGGGACTGGTGGTGGATAAAGCTGGGAAGACAGAATGGGGTCTTAGCATGGATTATCCTGCAGCCAAGATCAGGCATCTAGATTTTGGCCATAAGAAGTGAGTGGCAAAAATCTTTTAAGCAAGGGAAGTTGTGATAGTTGTACAGAAGAGCAATAAGACCACATTATTTTTCTAGTCCTCCTCTACCTTGGGGTACTCTCATTCAGGTTGACTGACTTCTCCCCCCAACACTAGTCTGCGTTAATAAAACTCTGCTGTACAGGTGACCAGTCTGGG
Source organism: Phoca vitulina (assembly GCF_004348235.1). Lineage (NCBI taxonomy): Eukaryota > Metazoa > Chordata > Mammalia > Carnivora > Phocidae > Phoca > Phoca vitulina. Next base: position 37,633,077 of record NW_022589725.1, read on the forward strand.
GGTACTCAGAGCTCCATGGCTGCCTGGGCCCACCTTGTTCTGGGGGGAAGGCCTGGCCATCTTCTGCCTGCAGTGCTCAGTTCCTATAGAACTCACCCCGTTATGGAACTGCAGGTGTGGGAGAATCTTACACTAAGTGAATCCGGAGACAACTCTCTATGTTGCCCCCATCCCATCCACCTGCTCCTTGACACCTTTCAGCTTCTGCGGCACACTCTGAGGGTCTTGCTTGGCTTTGTGTGCAGACAGCAGGGATTTTTCTTTGCTGCTGTAGTCTATTGTATTTCATTTGGAATCGAAAAACTCAAAGGAAGAAGGATGATGAATGAGAACAGTGGATGGCAAGGGCCTTGTTGAAAGGACACCTTCACCCTCCTGCCCCAAATTAGCTTCTCCTGCTATCCCCAGATGGACCTCCCTGCCTCTTTCTGAGAAAGAACAGAGTCCTAAAGACACAGCTCCAGAAAGTCCAGGGCAGAGCTAGCAGCATGCACAGCATCTCCTCATCCTAAACCTTCAGTCCATGTGGGAAAACATCTGAGAATTAAAACCACTGTGTCAATAAATAAACAAATAATGAAAATAAAAACTGCTAAGTGAAATAAGCCAGTCAGAGAAAGACAAGTAAGTAGCGGAGTACGTGTTGTATGATTTCACTCATATGTGGAATTTAAGAAACAAAACAAACGAACAAGGGGAAAGAAAAGAGACAAACCAGAAAAACAGACTCTTAACTATAGCGAACAAACAGATGGTTACCAGAGGGGAGAGGGTGGGGGATGGGGGAAATAGGGGATGGGGATTAAGAGTGCACTTGTCTCGATGAGCACTGGGTAATATATGGGACTGTTGGATCACTATATTGTACACCTGAAACTAATATAGCATACACTGTATGTTAACTACCCTGGAATTAAAATTTAAAAATTCATTATGACAGAGCATTTGATATTTAATATGCTCTTTTGTCTAATTTTAAAAAATGTTAAATGCAGTATTGTAGGGACTAAAGAACACATAAACTTAAAAAAAAAAGGGGTTGTGTCTTCCCTACCACGAGCTCATGACCACATCCAATCCTTCCAACTAAAGTGATATGAGTCCTGGGAAAGAAATGGGCAGAAAACCTCTAGATGTATCCTCAATTTAACTCCTCCAAATAAAATTTTAGTTGGAAAAAATAAAGGTCACTTTTTTTTTTTTTAAAGATTGTATTTATTTATTAGACAGAGAGAGAGAGAGCACGAGCAGGGGGAGTGGCAGGAAGAGGCAGAGGGAGAAGCAGGCTCCCTGCAGAGCAGGGGGAGCCTGATGTGGGACTCGATCCCAGGATCCTGGGATCATGACCTGAGCGGAAGGCAGTCGCTTAACCAACTGAGCCACGCAGGTGCCCAAATAAAGGCCACTTTTAAGGTGACCTTGGCAAGTTACTCAGGTTTCAAAGTTCTCATCTGGAAAATGGGAAAAATAATAGTACAGGGATGGTCAAGAATTAAATGAAGCAATGCATATAAAAGTACTTAACCTATCCATTTAGGATGTCTTATTGCTGCTAACATTCATGTATCTAAACTGTTTGTTTATTTCACTGTTTCCATCTCAAGTGAAACATTGTTCCCTTTTAGTTCCCCTCAAGGCAGGAGAAAAGATGAACTTTGGAGCCAGTATGTGAACTCTATCTGGTGTATGAATGTTCTAAAACACCCACAGGCATCCATATGCATCTTCTACAGCTACTGAAATAATGTTTCAAATATCAAAACATGGAATGCAATGAAATGTCTTTTCACACAATAACCATGAAATGATATTTTTCATTTGGGGGAGAGTCCCCCACTCTTCCCAAGTACTTAAAAAAACACTTTATTTCTTATACTCTTCCTAGCCATTACAAAGAAATTTTAAAAATCAAATCTCTACTAGCAATTTGATTTATAAGAGACAGATGAGAAAGCATTACTAACAGAGTGATTTTATAGCTAAACCTTAATTACATGTGCAGCTGCGTCAATTCAGTTTGGACAAATAATTACATGATTAATCGTGCAGTAACATTAAATGTAACATAACAGTAAGATTAAATGGATTATCTCTATACTCCCTCAGCCAAGTATTTCTGCATTTGTGGTTTGCTTTCTACGGTTTTGTTTTGTTTTTTAACCTGTCAAAAAAAATAAGGGGGGAAACAAGTTAAGAAGAGCCGGTGTGTGGGTGAATATGTGACAGATTCCAGGAGAGGAAGAATGGAAATATTTGCTAATTTTAAATATTCTGTTTGGTAAAAAGAGATATAAAGTCACTGCATTCTGTACCCCAGTGCCTGGGTCATGGGAGACAATTCAGTGTTTGTCCTTTGAATGAATGATCACAGCAATTCATTATTACTACTAATAATGAAAATATTATGGCCAAATAAAAATTTAGTGAGTTTTTTTGGTGCGTGTTCAATGAACTGTCATATCCATGAACTCGTTTTATTTTACAAAAAAGATTTAAAAACTAGGTTTAACTATTTCAAACTCCTAGATGGAGAATTTATCCATTCATTTAGCAAATGTTTCTTAAACACCTATTATGTGTAATTACAACAGAAGAATCAGACGAGTACATCAATCTGTTACTTAAAACTGTGTATATATATACACTCTGTGCCCTGCTAGTACTGTGACAAATTCTTGAGAACTTTGAGACATACTTTCTGTTGGGACAGCAAATAAAATCTCATTTGTAGATAGAAAACTACTGTTCAAGAAATTTGATAATATGAGAATACATATGCCTTCATCCAAATGTATGTGCCTGTGTGCGCAGATGTCCCTTATAATCTGACTTAGTGCCAAAGGGGTTAGATAAAATTAATCCACCAAAAATCAAGGCTAAGATAACTATACCAAATACTAAAATGAGCTTTTATTTAGCCTAAAAAAATCTAAGGGAGAAAATTCATTTATTTTATAGCTTAACAATTTTTATGTTCTAATTGTAACAACCCACTCAGCCTTAAGCAAAGAGTGAGTTAATTCTAATTATTCTTCAAAATAATTTTTCTGAAAAAATCTGTATGATTGCCCTCAAGAACATCCGATTTCTGAACCTGATTTTTTTTTTTTTGCAAAAAGATAATCCAGTCTGTAATTCTTACCAGGATTTCTCTTAAAAAACAAAACAAAAACAAAAACACAACCCTACCATCCATGCCATCATCCTGGTTGATTTTCTCTTTAATTATTAACTTGTCTAACTCTGCCAAATGCTCATTTGCTAATGGTTCTGCCTATGATCTGACCAGTTCTCCAACATCAATTTGATTGACATCATTGAAATCCCATATTTTGATAAGACATGGACACCACAGTTCCAAATTGCATTGTATTTGCAACTTATTGTCAGATGTTTACAACAAATTCTTAGGAGAAACAAATAGACAGATACAAGGTTAGGAAAGAGGAGTAGAAACTCATGTTACAAATGGTCGGTTCCTTTGTAAATACTGTCATATTACAATGACTTGATTTTCTTTGTGGGTTTTTTTTTTAAGATTTATTTATTTATTTATTTTAGAGAGGGGGAAGGAGGCACAGAGGGAGAGCGACAGGCTGTGTGATTTGGGATAGGGAAGCAGGGACAGACATTCAAGGCCACCTGTGCCTCTTAGCAGCTGTCTGACTCTTGATGGAGTATCTAATGGCTTTAGACTTCTTTCTTCCACTGTAAAAAATGGAGACAATACTCCCTAACTCACACAGGTTTTGGAATGATTATATAGAAGACATACTTGAGAAAGCATCTCACAGAGATACTCCAGAAATGTTCATTTCCCTTCCCTTCTTCAGAAAAATGACCATAAATTCAATTTGCAAATACCTAGAAGATGAGTCATTTAAATAAAATTGCACTCTGGTTAATTTTAAATCCTTCTGTGTCCAAACTACAAGTCTTCGAAGACTGAGGATCAGTAATAGCTTTAGCTTCTCAAATTCATCAAAATGTATTATCTCATTCTGGACAGAGTAGCTAACCAATGAACTGAGAAAGTTGTTTTATAATATACTTCCTCAGACTGTTTTATACAGAAGAGGAGGAAAAATGCCAGTTGTTAAAAATAGGCAGGAAAATTATGTGAAAATGAGAGACAAAGTGATGCATAGCAACAATTGTAGAACCAACACAGTCAGCTGCAAACATGGAGACAGAGGGATAATGGTGTGGGAAGGACCCAAGTGAGGAACTGGGCTTCCCTCACCGGCTGCAGCACCTGCTCCCATGATCCTCCACTCCCTTTGATAGTGGTCTATAGTAGGAGAGATACAGCTCTGGCCAATACACCTGAGTGAGTCACTGGGACATGTTAACAAATGATCAGCAAGAACAAAGAGGGTCTTGTGGGTTTGGCTGCTTGGCCAAGGTCATGGCTTAACACTTGCCTTGTATACCAAGTCCAGGGAATTTCTGTGTGTGTGTGTGTGAGTTGAGTAATGGAGTGACACAGATTCTATACCCCTACTGTGCATGAACCAACCAAAATCCTCAAAGAATAAGCTCTCCTGACAGAGTCAGTAGACAGTTCTACTGTCAGTGATGTCTTTTCATATACATTTAGCATAATATAAATGTGGGGATATTAAAATCCTGTGGTACAAAAAAACCCCACTTAATTAACAATCTGCCATGCTGATAAATATACATAGAAAGCAATGCTTAGGCTTTTTTTTTCTTTCTATCTATTCACATTTTAGGGCTACTCCGACTTCCAAGTATAGAGAAAATGGATTTCATATAGTTTCCAATAAATGGTGACATATGTGTGTATTGCTGTATGTATACAACGCACATATATGTATATACACATATATATTCTGAAACTTTGTGGAAATGTTAACAAGGTAATAGTATATACACATACAAAACACTCTGAGGAAGTAGAGTATTTAGAAATGCATCAATTATCACCAAGGTGATGTAGTAAAATGAGGATAATAAAATATAATTAAACATTAATTACAGAAACTATCAAAAATAATTGACTTGTACAAAGCACAGCACTCCTATTAAAAAGGAAACTGATGGATAATAAAATATATACAGTATTCTGTTCTCTAGACATAATTACTTCAAGGCAGCAATTAAATTTATAGAAAACTGTTAAGTTTCTTCTGTGACGCTTTACTACTATGAACTCAAGACATTTTGACTGAGAACTGCCTCCAAAAAATTCTCATGATTGTTTAACATCTTAATAGGAAACACTGCCATAAACTCCAAGATGTGCGTTATAAACAAATAGAAATGAATTTTAATGCAGTTAGGACTCTGCTGCACTTGTCACATTTCTGGTGCCCACAGAACAGACTTTTGTTCCCTTTAGAAATGTCCAATGCTCTTACAACCAAGGCAGAGTGCAGTTTAAGCTGAAGGAAAAATTTAATTTTAATGCAAAAATAATATTCTGCAGAAATGCTGGCAGAATATATTTTTACTAAAAATGATCAGGCCAAAGTTTTTATACCAGTTTGTTTCTTTATCATTTAAGGAACTAGGACACCATTCCATAAAACCATCCCAATGTCCTTATGGGAAACATTAGGTTTTTAAAAGGGTATAAAAATCTCTCCTTTTGGCCTTTTCACAGCATATTCAGAGAGTCCAGAGAATTCTCTACATATAGGCAGCTGTAAACATAAACTCTACACTGTTGCAGAGGGTCCATGGGGGGAGGCGAGGATTTCACGTATTTACACTGACAAAGTTTGTAACTACTCAAAAATGAAAATGATTCTAGTCAAAATAGGTGTGTACAGCTATAGGCAAAATGGAAGCAGTAAATTTGAGAATTCTGTATGTACATATATGTGTGTGGAGAACATACTTCAAAAATCCAATCGTACTTAATTTTTCCTTGTCATACGCTTTTTTTGTTTGTCCACAAATGATGCTTTTAAAAAAAATATTGCCCCTGGTGATGGGTATTAAAGAGGGCACATTCTGCATGGAGCACTGGGTGTTATACACAAACAATGAATCATGGAACACTACATCAAAAACTAATGATGTAATGTATGGTGATTAACATAACAATAAAAAATTTAAAAAAATATATTGCCTTAGTCCAGCAACACTACAGGGACATCAGGTTAAAGGAAGGAGGAAGACATGGCTAGAAAGCACAGGGGCCCTCCCTTACTGATGTGAGAAAAAAACCCGAGTCTCCAAGGAATACTTCCTGAAGCAGAACTGAAATGGAACCATGATAGACATTTAATGTGAACCATTACAATGGAAGCCATTAGATTAGGGGTTGTTACTGAAGCAACAATTAGCTTAAGCTGACTGACACAAAACCCGACATCTAGTTTTTATAAGCAAGTTATGGTGTGAAGACCTGACTTTAAATGAATATGAAAGTCATCCCTCACCTGCAATGCCTTGATTTAACATTAAAAGAAATTGGAATGATTTGGCAACATTCCTTCAGTATGCCTGATTTTGACCAAAATTATGCCACTAAAGAAATTTCAGAGGCACATGTATTCATCACCTATCTCTATTCATGACAGTACATTCTGGCATCATGGAGCATGGCAAGGAGTTTCTGAGAGGGACAGGAAATAAGGAACTCATTGATGTTATAGCAAATTCACCCTGTTGCCTTTGATTGAAGATGAAATGTGAGCTCCATGCCATAAGAACCACAATGTAAAAGTAGGTTAAGTATAAAAGTAATATAAGCACCTACCCACAGAAATTACAACTCATGGAAGGTTCAGCAGAAACAGCTGAGAGTGGTGCCCAATAAACACCAGGGCCCACATTACAGCCTTGGGATAAAGAGACAATATGCATTCTACTGCCCATGAAATCTCAGAACGGCCCTATTGCGCATGAACCGCAAAGAATCCCGTCACATTCACAGGCTGTGTGTGTGTGTGTGTGTGTGTGTGTCCCTGCGTCATTAGTCACAGACCCGTTAGACACCTTACTCAATTAAATGTTGACCTCTAGAAATTTGGGAGGGCATTCCAGAGTTATTTTTTAAAATTTATCACTCCTTTACAGGAAAGGCGGTAACACTTAACACCTTAGGGTTGCATGCAGAAATAGATTAAAATCAAAGGATAATAATCCACTGTAATATCTCACTTAAACTTATCTCCACAGACAGTCTGTCAAATAAGAAAATTCATTTATGTATGTGTGTGGGATGTGGAAGGAGGGAGAGAGGAGAAAACAGAAGTGAGCCGTCTGTTTCTTTAGAGAGAGAACAAGATACAGCATAGAGTCACAAACACCAGCACACTTTCGGAATGTTGGCCTCAACAGGGTGTTCGAAAGGCAGCGCCGTCTCCAAAGGCGGTATCAGGTGTTAACAGGAGCAACCCGATCATCCAGGTGAGAGAGATCTTTCAGATAAAGCAGTATGTAATGGGCAAAGAAAGCAAACTCTCAAGACCCATGGAAGGTAAAGTCTGCACATTCAATCTTGTTCAGGAGAAAGGTCACTCGGTAGGTGGAAACAAAGGGTTGTACCTGTTCTGTGTGATGTTTTCTTAATGTCGACAGCCAGGGAGGCAGGTGAGTCTTTTGACGGTAGAAAACGATTAGCACCTTAGAAGCAAGGCTGGCTTGGCCACAAGGCCTGGCAGCGTGACTCATGCTCATTATGTGTTCAAAGACTTTTTGGCCCATTTGACTTTCCCACGATAATTAAAAAAAGATGACTCTCAGAGTGGTGGGTAACTCCCCCTCACCCCCTACTGAGGAAATTGGTGGTTGTGCTGTGTTGGGCCCCAATAAGAATACTGTTTTCAGTTCTAGACACAGTCAGAGGGACAATGTCCACACAAGAGCAAGCAGAAAGACAAAGGCTTTGGAGATATTGAGTCTCAAGAACCGTGGATGTACATAGCCTGGAAAAATTGGTGGAACGGAATAGTTATGCTCCAAAAATATGAAGGCTCAATATACAATTCAATAAATATTTACTGAGTAACTTCCATGTGGATGGTCCCTGGAGGGATATGCAGAGACTGGTAAGAAACAGTCACTGTCCTTAGGGAGTGTGCAATCTAACTTGGGCAGAGAAAAATTTTAAGTAAACACATAACCAACCCAAGGCAGGTCCGAGGAAGCACAAAATGCTGTGTGGACCTAAGGGAGGAAAAGATCATTTTTCACTAAAAGACATTTTGGAGAGATGGATAAAGTTTTGATTGCCAGAGATTTTTTGAGGAGCAGGTAAAGAATAAGGACATTATCAGGAATAGGATGAACAAAGAGGTCCACGTAGAAAATAAAATGTATGAGGTTGGAGGGAAAAGTCTAGTTTTGCCGGGAAAATACGATATGATAAAGAAAATAGTGTAAGATTGGTTATGTGAAATATGTATTTTCAAGGAATGTCTGAATTTAAAGAAAATTTTTATTGTAGTACTAACATATATACCATTTATAGTTAGAGAAATGAAGCACAAGAATTCTTCCTCACAACACCTCCATTCTAAGTAATCCTTTTGAGTCCAGCACCTTTTAAACACTCAATAATGGATTGCTGAGCCAAATGAAAAAAATAAATTTATATTTTTAAAGATAGTTTATAGCATAAATACATATGAGATTATTAGCAATTTTCCTCCTAAAATCCATCATATATTTCTCCTCTTTCTGTTTGTAAACATAGTCCATTCTTGTGAAATGCATGCTCTTAACTCCCATGCATGACTTAAGCCCCATTTTAAGCTCCATATTAGCTCCCCCTTGTCACGAAGCGTAGTTTATGGCTTCTCCCTACCACACCCAATCACACCCATGCCCAAGCAGAGACCATGGGTATTTGAATAGTGTCCCAGACAGAATGAATGAGGACAGGGATTTTGTGTGTTTTGTTCACTGTTATATTCCCAGTGCCTAGAACAATATGTGGAACATAGTCTGTGATCAATAAATATGTTGTTGGATAAAGCAAACAGATGTTTAACTTACACAGAATAAGCCAAAATAAAATTATGTGTTTTGTTGTTTGTTTACCTGCTTCTTAAGATTATCTATGGAGCAGCACAATCAAGATTTTACACTAAATGAAATGTGGAAGTTCATGCTTAAAAAGGGTAAACCCTTCTTTCTTTGATGGGCACTAGAGTTGTTAACATCTGGGCAATCACTCCGCCAGCACTCATCTTTAAATTTTTAACTGTATTTAAATAACGACAATATTACAGGTTTCTTGACTATGATTTTTAGACTCCACTAGAAATTGCTGGTCATATGTAATTTCACACTTACTTAGCTATTACAAGGAAAGTAGTCATTCTGATGTTTCATTTAATATCACTATTTACAATTAGTTTTTATGTTTACTGAAAAAAACCACTAGCGCCATATGGACTAACTCCAAGATATCCTGCTGGGATGTTGCATTTTATAAACAATACGCTAAATGCTATTATCCTTATAATAACCCCCAAACATTTTCTCTTCCCTCAAGTGCTGAGTTTCATACCATAGACCTCTTCCTTAAAAAATCAAGCTTGCCATCTATGTCATGTTATTTTTTTTATTCTCCGCCTTCCCTCCTTCTCCTCTCCCTTGCGCCTGCCTACTACCTAGTACAGGGACCCTCCAAATAGGACCAGGTGCTTAGAACAGTTGGAGAAGGGGCATTTGCAGGTTCCAAAATGGAGTGCGTATCCACAGCAGCGCACATCAAATAGGTGAGCCTTCCAGGCCCCCTTCTGAGCACTCTGATAGGCTAAGTAAGGATCTGGCCTCCACCTTTTGCCAGTCACCAGAACGCTGTGCTGTTTCCTTCAGAGCTGTCTTGATCAAGCTGCCAAACCTGTGACCTACTTTCACACAGCCCTGTGCTTCTGGCGTCCCACAGTCACATGTCCTTCCACATGGTGGGCCTGCTACCTGTTTTCTCAAAACTGGAAATCACATGGAGCCAGCCACACCCCTTTTTAGCATATTAGTCACTACCTTCAGGGTTTTAGTCACCAAGCCATTCTCCCAAAGTCTTCCCCATTGCCTGTCTCCCACTGATAGCTCACCACACCCTCCCTGCTTCCCACTCCCCCCGTACCTAGTGAAGGGACTGGATGACTTGGGGGAAGGTGTCTTGTTTTAAGATGTTGCTTTCTAGCCGGTGGTTCTATATTACCAGCTAGAAAACCTCATCAACCTGACGATCATATCCTATGGGTGTCACGACCACAGAAAAACTGTGGTTATTATTGCTCAGGTCAGACCAGGAGATATATTGATCTCTCCTTCCTCTGAGTCCCCAGTGTTTCTTGCACTTATCACTCACTTGGCAATCAATCACATTTTGCTTTGAGACACCTGAGGTTTCCCTTTTGCCATTTTCTTTAGGCTCTTTGTTTCCAACTGGCCAGTCTATTTGGTGCACAAAGATTATGTAGATTATGTGTTTCTGCATTTTCCACAGACTATACAAACTGGGTCTCAGAAAAATTTGAGGACTGACCTGTGGGCATCAAGTGTGGATAGGATGATACAGACTTATTTCTTTCTATCCCTGCAAAGCAAAACAATGAATCCTGAAAATAACACAAGGGGCAGCCAAAGGAAATATCTAAAAGATGTTAGGAGTAAGATGAATGGGCTAGGGACTCTAGATCCAGAGGTCCACAGAGCAGCAGGGCACCTTAGGACCACCCCACCCAATAAAAGAAGGAGTTTCAGACTTGGGGTTTCCCAACTCACAACCTGTAGGAACAGAAGGCAGCCCAGGTAGGCTCATTCCTTCTGCGAATTGAATAAGACTCTTACCAACAATGCCAGGTGAGGCAGAACCGGTAAGGGGGATAGATCAGGTGCCCCACTGACAAAAATCAGCCAGGAGAAGAGTTCTCCTACCTGCCAGGCCCAAGATTGCCCTCCCTCACCCAGACACACCAGGCAAGGGGGATCCCACCACAAGAAGCACCTGAGCAGGGAAACATTCTTCATCCATATCCTCACCATGAGCCAAATACTTCCTTCCCTGACCTAAAGGCATCAGGAGACCCAGCCTGCAAAAACTCCTTCCTTTCCCTCAAGCAACATCAGGGCCTGATAAACCAAAAAGACCAAAATAGCACTATAACGGCTCTGAACACTGTCATTGTAACCACAGTCCACAAAAGTAGCCTGGGTGCTAAACCTAAAAAGAGAGATTCATTTAATATAATAGCCAGAATGTCCAGGATAAAATTGTAAAATCACCCATTATACCAAGAGCCAGGAAAACCACAGTTGACTGAGAGAAGATAATCAACTAATGCTAACACTGAGATGGTGAGATGTTAGCGTTATCTGACAAGGACTTGAAAGCAGTTATCATGAAAATGCTTCAACAATCTAATAAACAATAAAATCTCTTGAAACAAATGAAAGAACAGAAAATCTCAGCAAAAAAATTAGAAGTAATAAATGAACAAAATTGAAATTGTATAATAAAAAATACTATAATGAATATAAATTCACTAAATAGGCTCAATAGTAAGGTGGGGATGACAGAGGATAGAATCAATGAAATTGAAGATGTAGCAATAGAATTGACTCAGTCTGAGCAATAGAGAGAAAATAGACTGGAAAAACAACAATAACAACAACAACAAAAAAACCCAAAAAAACAGAGCCTTAGAGATCTGTGGGACTGTAACAAAAGACCTAATATTTTTTCTCATCAGAGCACCAGAAGGGGAGAAGAGAGTACGGATGAAAGACTGTTAACAAAATAATGGCTAAAAACTTCTTAAATTTGGTGAGAGACTCACAGATTCAAAAAAATTGGGTGAATTCTAAATAAGAGAAAATCAAAGAAATTCACACCAAGACACATCACGATTAAATTTCTGAAAACTGAAGACAAAGAAAAAATCTTGAAAGTGGCCAGAGGGAAAAGTTGCATTATTTATAAGGGAATAACAATCCCTATTAAAACAGATTTCTCATCTGAAACCATGGTGGTCAGGAGGAAATGGCACAAGTCTTCCAACATTTTTCAAAGGAAAGAACTGTCAACTTTGATTTCTCTATCTGGCAACAATATCCTTCAGAAATGAAAGGGGAAATAAACACATTCTGAGATGAAGAAAAACTAAGCAAATTTGTACGAGAATTTGCACCTACCCTTAAAGAATGGCTAGAAAAGCATATAACAGAAGAACATCTGGAGCTTCAGAGAAAAAGAGTATCAGAATGGGTAAAACTGATGGTTGAAGCAAAAATTATTGCACCATCTGATGTGGTACACAATGTGTAAAGAGGAAACACTTAAAACAATTATATTTAAAGATACCCAAATGACAGTAAGTTTTCTACATTTCAATCAAAATGGTACAACTTTGATACCAGTACACTATGATGTTTCTTTCATAGGCGCATTGTTAATATCTACAGCTACCACCATAAAAACTATACAAAGTGAAATGCTTTAAAAAAAAACTATAAATAAATCAATACAGAATCATTAAAAAAATTTTCACATAACCTACAGAAAAATAAGAGAAACAGAAATGAGAAACAGTGAAAACAAATCAGAAAACAAATAATAAAATGGAAGACTTAAACCCAAATATGTCAAAAATTATCTTAAATGTAAATGGTCTCAATAAACCAATTAAAACAGATGGTCAGAGAATATAGAATAACATGAGCCAACAATACACTGTCTACACAGAACCTCCTTCATGTACAACCCTACAGGTTGGTCAAAATAAAAGGAGGGGAAAAGACAGATCATATAAACATCATACAAAAAAAGAAAGGGCAGAGTGGCTGTATTAATATCATTAGACTGATAAAACAGACTTAAAGGAAAAATACTAGAGATGAAGAGGATTATTACATGATTATAAAACAGTCCACTGGGAAGGCAAAACAATTCTAAAAGTAGATGCATGCACCAAACCACTTCAAAATGCTTCAAAATGCATGAAAAAAAAAATGATAGAGCTGAAAGGTGAAACAGATAAATACACAGTTATAGCTGGGGACTTAAACACCCCACATTTAGCAATAGTTAGAACTACTAGATAGAAAATCAAAAAGGATATAGAATAATTGAACAACACATTCAACTAACAAGATCTACTTGACATATACAGAAACTACACTCAATGACAGCAGAATAAACATTTCTTTCAAGTGCTCATGGACCATTCATCAAGATTAGAGAATTTCCTAAGTCATAAAACAAACTTTAACAAATGTAAAAGAATTAAAATCATATGTAGACCATAATGGAATCATACTAGAAAACAATAAAAGAAAGACAAGAGGACAATCTCCAAGTCCTTGGAAATGATACAAGACACTTCTAAACACTCCATGGGCCAAAAACGAAATCTCAAAGGAAATGAAAAATCCATAGAACTGAATGAATATGAAAATACAACATATCAAAATATGTGACACCCAGCTAAAGCAGTGCTGAAAGAGAAATTTATAGTACTAAATACCTACATTAGAAAAAAGATCTCAAGTATTAGATGCAAAAGTCCTCAATAAAAAATTAGCAAATCAAATCTAGCAATGCATAAAAAGTATTATGCACCATGACCAAGTAGAGCTTATTTTGGGGGTGCGAGGGCAACACAAAGGATCTCTGTGGTGATAGAATTCTTCTGTATCTTGACTGTGCCCATGTCAATATCCTGATTGTGATATTATACCATAGTATTGCGAGATGTTACCACTGGGGAGGAATGGGTAGAGAGTACATGGGATTTTTCTGTATTATTTCTTACAACTGCATGTGAATCTACAATGATCTCAAATAAAAAGTGTAATTAAAACATGTGTGGGTGCCAAACACAATTTCCACTCAATCATTTATCTTTAAGTGATCTTATGTTATGGAAGACTGAGAGCGTTGTAGTTGTTAGTTCCTAGAGGTTAGACTCCCCCAAAACTAGGATTGGAGATTGTTCTCTGAGGTTTCAACTTTATGAATGACACAAAATGAGTGAAAGATGAAATATAAAAATAAATTTTCAAAAAATTACCATGAATGCTAGAATGATAAGACTATACTGTGATCTGACTGAAAAGTTACCTATCTAAAATATGGCTATGTGGTTCAGAAGGGTGATTGAAGCAACCATGCCAAGCACAGAAGAAAAAAAGATGAGAGTGTAGCATCCATCCCAGCCCTTTGCAGGGAAGAAGCAGCCTTAACCAAATCTATTACTAATACCCTGTTGTTAGGCAGGCATTCACACCACTGTGATGGAATTATACTTATTGGACTTCACATATTCCGGTTCTGCTCCCCCTCCTGCGGTGCGTGGTAAATAAATCAAAATACTTAGAAATTGATAGTAAACCTGCATCTGATGACAGCTAGCTACAAGCTTTTGTTGCATACACATCTAGCTTTTCCTTTTTTCCCCTCTAAGCCAGCCACATTTCAATCTTATATTCTTTCCTAGATTTGTAGTTCTCTTCCTACTTGAATGAATAAACTGACATTCTAGTTTCACACATCAGGCTTCTTTGATTAGTATAGGTGAGTCCAGTCTTAAAAGTTTGGTGGCAAAATCAGAAAATTTACTGCTGAAATGGTGGCAACCACAAGTGGCCTCTTAGGAACTGGGTTGACTCTCACGGTGATGATAATTCCCTCTCTATGTCCTGGGGTCCAGTGTGACCTTTCCGAACCCACTAGTCATTCTTCTGCCAGCAATCTCAAATTAGATAGGGTGCTTTGTTCTTTGACTGTATTAACACAATTGCCACGCGGTAAATGGAAATATACATGAGATTTTTATTATATTTTGACTATCAAATAAAATAATTTTATGTTTTTATTTTAAAGCATTATGAAAACTCAAGATTTTGAAACAGAGGCAATGAAGTTACTTTCTCACAATACCAGACTTTAAGACTTTTATTAATTAAGTCTGTTGAGTTTATGATATGGAAGACTAGAGAAAAGAGCTTCCCAAACACATTAACTTTCTCTGTTGGTGTTCCCACCTAGACTTTTAATTGACCTGTGCTTAAGTGAGCTGTCAGGAAAAAGCAACTAACTAAAACTTAATGGGCTTATATTTCAAGACAAAGTAAAACTTACATGGCTATAATGACCACGGACTAAAATTTATAGAGATGAAATACTGCCTAAAGGATCATCTGTTTGTTGTTAATGGTTAAAAAAAAAAAAAAAAGGACCCATGGAAATTGGATCCACAAATGATGGCCTCAAAAGAAAATGAACAGCAAAGGATATAATCAGTAAAATTCAATAGAGATTTTAAAAAGTTATTGATAAATCAAATCTTTACCATGATATTTATGAGGAAAATAAGCAATCCTGATTTAAATAATTTTATTAAGATAAATATGGAAACAGAAAAAACTGGAAACAGATTAACAGCACTATGGAAAATTGATTATGGGAAGGAATTAAATTGGCTTAATGATGTTCCCTCAGGAACTTCATGAAAATTAATTCATGCTGGGCCAATTCTGATTAAAATGTTATGTTCATAAGCTGGGAGTCTAAACATCCCATCCTCCTGATGACATCATGCTGTTGCGTGAACTCTGTACTTAGATGCTGCTACCCTGCCTTCTCCCCATTCTCACCCCCACTGCTTTCCCTTTCTCAGTCCTTCACTTCCGGGTGGTTTTTCTTTCACATTTCACCCCTTATACATAAGTAAGTACTCCCCAAGGTTCCATTCTAAGTCCACTTGTATAAATTCTATCTCTCCCCCCCCCCCCTTCTTCCAGCCACTTCCCCTCTCCTGCTTCTGTCCTCCCCCCCACCCCCGCTTTAATGCCCATGACGTCAATCTCCATATCTCACCCTGCCCTTTCTCCTGAGTGCCAGTTATGTCTCCAATGCCACGTGGGTATTTCACGGATACATTCAATTCAAACCATTCAAAACTGGACCTAGCATCTTCCTATACAACCTACAGGACACCGTGCTGTGTGGGGCCAGCTCGAACCAGCTTATACACTGACTGTGTGCATCGCTTCTCAACTCCACAGTCAGGTGGGAGTCAGCTTTGGTGGGCGTATCTACAGCAGGGACCTTGGAAAACAGGATTTCTCTGTATTATTCGTCAGCGTTCCACTCAAAGACACTGCTTCATCCAAGCTACCACCAGTGTGTGCCTAGACTAGACTATTGCAATAGTTTCTGAACTGGTCTCCTTGACTTGTCTTCAATTACACAATCCATCTCATGTGGCCACAGGATTCTAGCCTTTAAAATAGAGCCTGGCACATTCAATTCTGCTTCAATATCTCACCATTTTCTAAGGAATGAAGTTCAAAACACAGTAGATCATTCTGTGTTCCCTGAGAACAACAATACATGCCTACACATTCCCATCTGTGGTTTTCCCGTGTATTCTCTTAACCTTAAATGTCCTTACCCTCATCCCCCTCTCGAGGCCCACTCAGCTGAGAAGCCCCTTTCCTGATCCCCCAGTAAGAATGAACTCTTCCTTCCTTTATGCCTACGCAAACTTTGTTTGCATCACTACGCGTTCTTCTAGCTCTATGCTTCAGGGTCTCGTGTGTACCCAACTTGGCAAGCAATCAACTTCATTTCCATCAGTTTTTAAAACCTCCTTTTGCCTTTAACTGATGGAGATTCCATTTGCCTTTCAACCATGTATTTCCTTCATTTTGCTTCCCTAACCCAATTTAATTATTCCCAAACCATAAGCATTTACAGAGTTAAGAATGCCTACTCTGTCTGTCACAATCATGCAAGATGAAAGGATATTTAACCTCAGGCTGGGTATTCCAAGTGCCTGCAATTAAAGCAAATCTTTTTTTTCCCTTTGGTTGACTCTGCGATTAAAAAAGAAAATGATTTCATTAAAGATAATTCAGTTGACATTTCTGCTTTGGTACAACTTGGATTTGAGACTGCCCTGGAATAATTTAGCATGCAGTAACATCAAGAAACAAGGAGCAGGAATGCCCTCAACATATCTGAGTAACGGGTAAAACATGAAGTGAGCAGCAAGGAGGTAAGTGGTCTAGAGGAGGCTTGGCTTGTCATAAAATACCTATGGGAAGCCCTGATAGCTCTGGCCAGTGATGGGTTTGTACAATTTTCCCACTACCCTTGTTTTCAGCCTTTATTTCCCTCTGTTCTTTGTTCCCCACTTCTAAGGCAGCTAAAGCAATATCCTTTTAACTATGTATCAAAATTTAGCAAGGTTCTATTGCAAAAGAAAAGATTCAGACACTTCAGGGTCATAAGTGAGATGAGATGGAAATGAAGCAAAGGGAGAGGGGCAGTAGAAAGAACACAGGCCCTGGAGTTAGTGAACTGCTTCCCGCCCTAGAGCCGCGCCGTCTTCCTAAGATCCAGAGCAAGAACAAAGTGGGAGTAGATTTCTGACTTATGTTCTCCCCTATGCAAGGGTACAAAAGTGAGGGGATGGCCACCAGGCACCCTTCATGTGTGCATGCCACATCTCTTATTTAAGACCCCATGGAGGGCAGGCCAAAGGATCACTCCACCCCCTTCACTACCTTCAGAGACAATGCAGACATGCATTTTCTCTTTTGGTGAACACTGACCTCAATCTACGTAGAAACAAATGTACTAATTGGTGGAAAGACCCATGTTTGGACAGCTCCATCTGTATATGGGGGGGTGGGGGGGGAGCTTAAACTCCCTTGTCTGGAGCGCCTGGGTGGCTCTGTTGGTTAAGCATCTGCCTTTGACTCAGGTCAGGATCTCAGGGCCCTGGGATTGAGTCCCACATCTGGCTCCCTGCTCTGCGGGGAGCCTGCCTCTCCCTCTGCCTGCCACTCTGCCTGCCGCTCCCTCAGCTTGTGTTCTCTCTCTGACAAATAAATAAATAAAATCTTGAAAAAAAACCTCCCTTGTCTATGAAGACAGATTATGTTTTATTAATAGAAAGTTAGTAAGCTGAAAATCCATACCATTTCTACCAAATCTAGATCCATATTTAAAAATGAATAAACACCTACTAAATCAAATAATTTTAGTATTTCTAAGCCTGAACATCTATTTATCATTTTTTTTATAAGTAGGATCTTTGAAATCATATACTGAATTATCACAACAGTACCATACATTTATATAATGTTTTCCTCTCAAGAACCACTAAACATTTATAGGTATTATCTACCTCAGTCTCAGTTTTTGTACTTCTCTTTGGACTGAGAACAAATATAACAGCTCATAATAGTGTACAAATGGTGCATCTCTGTGAGAGGTGAAGAAATTTTCTGATAGAGATGAAAAGGAAGAAAATGGCAAAAGGCAGAGACATGAAAAGATGTGCTCCACATGTTTCCTTTGGGGCACTTACTGTACAGCTGACAATAAATTGGAGTCACCTCCTTACAGTCCTGAAGGACAAAGTGTTCCCACCTTCTGAAGAGTAACCCTGCCCCTGTGACCCAGAGACCACCCCTTCTGTTTCTTGCCCATCTTCTTGACTCTCTCTTCTGCCAATGCCTCCTTCCCTTTCCCTTTCAAACAACCAAAGATCTTCCATAGCTTGAAAAACCCACTTATTGGTCCATCTCCCTCCTTCTGTCATTATTCATGATTAATGCTGGTTTAAAATCAAAATCTCTATTTCATCATCACCCACCCATCCACTTTGAAATCTTCCACCACCTGGCTCAAGTTCCTACTAAACTATTTTTACTACTCTCACAAATGTCAACAATGACCTTCTTTTGCCAAGAAAATGAGCCTCTTCATAACCCCTGAAGGCATCATGACACCACCCCTCTCCTTGACATGCTCCCCTTTCTTCACTTCTAAGATACTACACATCCCTTTTTCTCTTTCTCCTGTAGGTACTCCCTTTCTGGGGTCTTCTCCTGCCCCCTAATGATGCAAGGTCTTCAATGGAGAATTCTTGGCCTCCTACTCTTCTTTCTCTAAATCTCCTTCCCAAAGAGATTCAATGATTGTTTCACTGGTTTAATTACCATATTGAAGACTTTGGTCTCAAGCACCTACACTGTATCTCCAAATGGCTTCCTCAGCATTCCACTTGAATTTTCCACCATGAACTCAAATTCAACATATTCAGATGAGAATTTATCACATTCTTGACCAGGCCCCAGGGAACCTAGGCTCCATGCCAGTTTCTCCACTTTATTAGCCATGTGTCTTGCATTTTCTGAGCTCTCTGAACATCTACATCCATAATATGAGAGTCAAAAGATCTTTCCTGCCTAGTCCAGGGAGTGGTCATAACAATCAAATGGTCTTCACATCCACAGAGTGCTATAAATACCTAGCATGCTGTCATAGCAATTCTACCAGTCCCATTCGTCTGAACAGCTTTCCTTTACTAAGTCACAGGATCAACATCTTCTCCAATTTGTTCTCCCTTCCCCTCAGCCAGACAGAGCATCTCCAGGGCCTATCACTTCCTTCAACACATCTCTCAGTTCCTTCATTTTGTGCTCGTCCATTCTTCTCCACTCTTTCAGCCCAGTCCTTCATCCACCAGTACTTGCTTCCTGCAACAGTTCCTTAATTCAGACATTTTCCCGTTTCTCCCTCTTCACTCCATTATGCTACCCTCAGAATAATCTTCCTAAGATTTACTTCCACAACATCTTTTCCCATTTCCTAAACTGATTACAGTTCCAGGAAAATATCCAGACTCAAACTTCTGGCTGACTTTCAATCCCTCCACAATCTAACTTTTCCTCTCCGATCAAAATTATCTCCAACTAATCCAAAACCACAACCCACTACTAAATGTAAATGTCATGTCTCCTCTTGAGGCTAAAAGCTCCTTGAAATATACATATTAAAAAAACATGACTTAAATTTATTTCGTGTAATCCACACTGTGGAGTCCACCGTTGACTGAACATGTAGTGTTTGATCCATCTTGTACTGAAAACTTTAAGCAGGGTAATATGATCATAAAATATAATTTGAAGGCCATTTTGGTTTAAATAATAACTCATCACCTAGCCCTACACTGGGGAGTCGGGCGCAGGGCCAAACCAAAAACTGAACAACAAAAATATATTAGTTGGAGGTTTCAGCTCAGTATGATTGATCTGGCAACATATCTTGACGCTCTGTTAACAAACTTTATGGTGGGAAAAAAATGATTTGGATTGATTTCCACTGTCTAAATCATGAGCAGGAAACTGAAAGAATTAGACATGTTGGTGCATTGTAAAGACAGAAGATGACTAAATCCATGAACAGATGAAACAACTCAAATTAGAGATCCACATCAAGCTAGTTTAGTAGGAACCTGAGCCAGGTGGTGGCACAGAAGTGTCCCACCTTAAAGCCAGGTGGCCACCTGCCGGAGGCTAATGGCACTGATAAACCTACTGGGCACTAAGAATGGGAGGCTATCATACTGGTGTTACGCAGAATATATCCCAAGCCTCGGAGCTGGAGTCAACGAGGGTCTAGTGCAGAGACTACAAGGAGTGTGCCAGGCTCAGAAGACACAGGCTGGCTCCTTGGTCATCCACATGTCTATCCTGCTTAGCAAGAAGAGCTGAACAGGAGCAAGTCCAAAAGAATTACTTATATCCAGAGCTACTATAGTTGGTTAGCTCTTGATTCAGGCAAGCCTCAAGCAACGTCCTTTCCTGTAATTTTATAGGAATCATGGTGGGTGGTGGGGAGGAGGTGTCAGATAAAGACAAACAATGACACCATGCAGAGTTGCACAGAATATCTGTATTACCCTGCTTTTCATTATGGATGGCATTTTCATTCATTTGACAAATAGTTATTGGCCCTTTACTGGGTGTCTGGCACTGCTATAGGTACCCAGGATACAACAGTAAACAAGACAGATACAGTCTCCTTAATATATCAAGGAGGCAGGCAATAAACCAGAAAATGAGTAAGATAATTACAGACAGTGATAAGTGATATAAAGACTTTATAACAGGTTTAAAAGATTGTGAATGATTGTAGACTTTAAGCCCAGTCAATAAAAAAACCAGAAGGAGGCAAAGATACGTTCCAAACTCCTTCTCACCACTCCTCACCCAACTCCTAGAGGTGGAAGCTACTCTTTCCTGCTATAGCTCTGGCACCAATTATGCTCAAAAGAAATGCTGCATTGCCTTTTATTCCTTTGTTAAGCCCAGCATCATCATAACAAAGCTATGCCTCAACACCTACAAATGGTTAAGTGTAAATAAACATGCAAGCTTTTCGCCTTTGGTGATTTTATTTAGTACAATAGTATGCTTTTTGACATACTTGATCTGATCAGAAATGGACCCTAAAGCAACACACGACACCTTTAATTTTTTTCCTGATATGCCTTGTATAATTTCCAAACACTTAAATGCACAGGACCTTTCGCTCTATATTGAGTATTCACTATAGATAAAGTTGTTCTTCTTAGCATTCACGAGTAGCCTCTACCTTTCACTAACTGAGGCTCTGTGTTTTGTCATCATGGCACAGGTGCAGCTAAAAAGCAGTCCACCCACTCACTAGAAAAATACTTCTTTGTTAAGATGAGATATGAGGAGGGAAAACATAGATCCTCAGGACTTCTAGTCTGTTGAAATTCTGTTAAGTATAAGGTAGACAATGGAAGCGATAAGCAAGTTGTTCTACTGGCTCCATTTTCCCACCACCTACATCAATGCAGAATACTTCCTAACTCTTTTTTACCCATAGGTTCAGACTCACACCTTAGACAGATGGCTATACTTTACTCTATGCACAGAGCGGGGTGTGTGTGGTCTCATGTGGATGACCAAGGGGAATCACTTAAAATGGACCCAAACTTCTCCTACCCTCAAATCTGTGCTGCGCAGAATTGTAATCACAAATTCAGGTCCATTGAAATAATTCTGTTTCGACCTGGGTATTCAAAATTGCACTGGATAAGCCCTAATTGCCTAATTCTAATTCTCAATGTTTTCCCCTTTCTAGGTAGTCTTCATTTTTTAAAGAAATGAGACCTTTAATGGAAAATTATTGCTACAGGTACAAGTCTCCAATTTCTATTCTGTCTCTGCAGCTATTGTTTTAATTAGTTTGCCTGCTTGTATGCCGGCCCTTTGTTGTGGCCTGCTCTGGGGCAAGGGTGCCTGCAGAGGGTTCTTCTTCTGGAATGCAAGCAGTAATGAGCCATCTCAATAATAAGAGCCCTGTATTGAGCCAGGAGCCAGAGCACCGGAGATGCCCCAAGGAGCAGAAATGCTCCTGCATTTCTGAAGCTGCCTTTCTAATTTGCATTTAAAGATAACTCCTGAAGAACAACTTCACCTGTGAAGTTCACCTGCGTTTCTGAGCTGGGGAGTAAGGGAGTTTAGATGTTGAATATGTACAAATTATGTTAATACAATGGAGGTAAATGAAAGTCAAATACACTGTCACATAAAATGTGTAAGTTTTATCCAAATGCTTATTTTCTACCACAGGTTGTTTTTATTTTTTTTCTCCTTAGGTGAAATGTGATGGGATTTTTTAAAAATTAAGTGAATCTTTATAATTCCTATTTGATTAAAGCTATCTGATCACTCTTCATTTTCCTGTAACCTAGACTTCAGAAACCTTAGCGAGAGGATTAGTGGGTGTCTGGCCACTTCATACAATGGATTGAAACCAATCTAATTTAACACCTGTGTGCTCATCAATAAGTGTACTCAAGCACAAAAGTGAGCACAGTGTTGAGTGATTTTGACACTGACTGCATGACAACCACAGATTCTGTATCCAAACACTCACAGACAAGAAGCTAATTGCAGGGATGAAAGGCACACCGCTAAAAGCATGAGTAATCGCTGCCAGGATCCAAAGATAACCTGCTCTCCTTTACTAGCAGGGTACTTCAGCATTTATGTCAAACCTGTCTCGGCCCAATCTGACCACCTTTTGTCTCTCTGACCAGTGAAAAATGGAAATGATTTTTCACCGCTGCAGTGCCCGCAACTGTGAAGGATCTCTTCCAAGTGTGGAGATTTCATTCAGCAACTGAGTATAAAATAAAAGCAAAAGCTGACATTTGTCATCACACTGCAGAAATGAAAGGCTAATTAATGAGATCTGTTTGAACACCTTCTCCCCAGTCCACCCTTTGGTACCAACGGACACTACAGACACACTGCCTTTCCAAGTTGTGACACACACGTAACACTCTACCAGGGCCAGTGATGGGTGTGTGTCGCGATGCAGCCCTCCCGTGCTGTGGTGACACAAAGGAATCATTATTATCCGACTGCAGTTCAAGGTAGTGATAATTAATAATGTACTTCCTGCAATATACAGCTTCAACCACTAAGGGAATATTAAAGTTTTCCGCTTGGTTGCCCCAAGAGTATGTGAGCCCAACCAAGAAGCCTGCTGAACTGGAAGGCATCCTTCACCTGGGACTCGCAGGTAAACTTGAGTTTGTTTCACCAAGCTCTTTGGGTCTTCTCTCTTGACAGTCACTTAGGCTAGTGAGCAGTACACATCTGACTGGAAGCTGGAATCCACCCAGGCCCGCTGAATCACGGATGTCTCATTTCAACCCTGATGAATCGCTGTAGAACTGGATATTCTTAAGTATCACACAAAGCAGGAAACATGAAATAATCTTTTGAATTGTCCAGCTATGTGGACTAAACACTTTCACCTGCACAGGGTATCCCTGCTTGTGAAGTACTAGCAGTGACAGCAGGAAGATCTTCCAATTTCAAATCTACAGGTGCCAATACTGATCATGGAAATATACGTATAAAGTAGTTCTCCATAAATCAAGTCACTTCCAATGGCATTTTGCTCATTTCGTGGGACTGAACTTGAGATGGGAAAAATGAAGGCACTCCATTTTTAGAAAGGCTCCATCTCTGCTGTTTTTCTGCTAGGCCCCATTTACTCATGTTGTATATTTTGCATCTGAGTAAAACAAAGAAGCTGTGTGTTCCCACTCCAAGGGGAAAGCAATAAAGTTTATCATTCTCTGAGTTTTGTCCTAAGCCCCCCAAACACCTGATAACATCTAAGAAGAGTTGGATCCCAAACATGTTCCAGGATATTAGCTTTGAACAAAACCTCGGCTGATGCTGGTATCAATATCCCCCTACCTTCGATGACTTAGGAAATGACACCTATTATTACTTGCCCCTCGCCTACCCTGGATTCCTGAAGGAACATGTACCCTGACCCACTTTCCAATATAAACCCTAAACCCCAAGTGACCAGGAGACTCATTTTCCTTTCCTTTCTGAGTCTCCCAGATACTCTGTCTGCTATACTCTATTCCTTGCACTATTCAATAAACTCTGCTCTCACTTCCTCCGGGCTCGAGATGGGTTTCCATCCTGTGTGAAGCCAAGGATCCTATTGGCTGGTCCTGCAGGACCTGCTCTGGGTCCTTGGACCCAGCCTGCATATGTACAAATGAAGGAAATTTGTTCAGGAAATCTGAATTCTCATACATCGTGTATCCTTAAAGTATGTATGTGGGCTAGGAGTGAGGAGACATTGAAGTTTCCATCTTACTCCACAATGTGTGGAACCCAGTTGTCTGAGATGGGATGAGTGATATATGAGCTTTGATGAGCAATCACGGTGGCAGCCCTTTGGGCCAAGACCTCATTGTACCCTTTCCTCCACTCATTTTTGCCAAGCCGCCCTACTAAATTATAAAAGTGGTACATCAAGTAACATCTCACTAAATTCTGGAAAAGTACAGCCATGAAGATGGGAAACTAAAATACAGAAAAACAAAGTGAAGTAACAGATTCTGAATGCAGCATTTTACTGATAAGAAAGCCCAGGAAGGTGACAGATGAACCCAGGTCCATATAACCAGCCAGGGGCAGAAGCAAGAGAAGAATCCGTTATCCTGGTGCCTGGCCAGGGTTTCTTTACACAGCTCACTGCATTGTAAGGAGGAGGTTAACACCAACTCTTATTCAAAATTAAATTCTACTAGATATTATGGATTTCTGGTGGGAATACTTCAGAAATGAAAAAGCATTTTCAATTTAAATTAAATTAAATATCCAATTATGTCACAGAGAACTATATAACTTCAATAGGAATCTGTTTTACTTTACCCTTTTATAAAAAGAAAAATTCACTTTTTCCTTTCTTTTTATAAATTAAGAGTTTTATGCAAAATGATTCATTTTTACCCCTGACTAAAATGCAGCCTATTTTAGGTTTGGGGATTAGAACCCAAGGTCCAGGGACTCAGTGAAATTATATGGCATAGTTCCTGTACATACATATGTTGGGTTTTTTTCTAGGAAAGGATTTTTAGCTTTTATCAGATTTTCAAATGGGTCTGTGACTCTGCCCAAAGATTAATAACTTCTGTTCCAAAGAGGGCTGAGGTTTTGGCAAAAGTAAGGAATCCTCACTCCACAATCTTGTGTCTCTCAACAGCTCCTAAATCTCTTCAATTCACACAATTACTTTTAAATTCACAAAGGAAATCCGTAAGACTTACAAAGAAAAGTAAATTCTAGCTCCCACTGGAAGGGGGATGGACAGCAACTGATTAATTCGGCAGTGATGCAAACTTAATATAAAACTTCATTTCAGGTAGCCTGAACTTCAGATGGGACATTATCAGCATAAAAACCATTTCTTTCTCTTCCCCTCCCCTTTCTCTCTCTCTCTCCTATATTTTCCCCCCTAAAAAAGGCCTATATTTACTTGATTTAAATTTGCCTAGTAAGCTTTTTCTTCTGAATTCATGTGACTGGAACTGAAATTATTCCACCTGGGGAGAAGAGAAAGCTGAAAGCCGATTTCATATTGGTTTTCAAATACAAGAAGGGTACTCAGAGAGAGGATGATAGCCAAAGGAAATGGTCATTGAACTAAAGTATGAAGAATCTGAGTTTGCTCTAAAGCTAAATTTCCTAACATAAAGAGTTCGTAACATTAAACCGAGAGAATGAGGGATTGTTTTTGGACAGTTTAAGAACCAGACAGATTCTTGAATGTCTGAGATGGCTTCGATGTGGCCCTGCCTCTAGACAGGAAGATGAAATTTACCACCAGTGGTCCCTTCCCGGCCTATGACTCTAAGGGCATGACTGGCCTATCAGAACTTTGCAGGGGCCCAGGGAGTCCACAGCCCTCCCTCTAACAGGGGAGGGGGCAGCAGCCAACTAAGACGTCTCAGACTCACCCTCCCTCGGCTACCCACCACTGCCACAGTGCAACTGGAGGCCTCTTCCTGTCTGAGGCTGGAAAAGGGCTTCCGACAGAGAGGACAGCACTGCTCCCTAATTCTAGCCCCAGACCGCATCAATCCCACGGAGGTCCCAAGATTTCAAGAAAAAAAGGTAGATCTCAGGTGCTGTTTAGCAGAAATTACATGAATGCCAGAATTTTTCTTTCTTTAATCCCTATTAGTTTTGCAGGATATACTTTTTTTTCTTCTTTTGATGAACAGGTTAATAGTCCAGTTCTGCTTCCAAAACAACCATCTATAAGATTGGGCTGGCCTTTGCCTTCCCTTTTGCTGGATAATCCTGCCCCAACTTAGAGTGGAGATGTCTACAGCCTTACAACTTCAGAGCGGCCTCAAAAGTCTTTGTGTGGGTCCTAAAGGGGAGCCCGGGGGGACACTTAAGGAGCTGGAAGGTTCAGCTTCTCCTACCACCCACCAGTCCTGTCCTCACAGACTCAGAGATGCTGAGTTGTTCAGGGATCCTGGAGAACATTTGATCAACCCTTAATCTGCAGTGCATGCCCCTCAGTCACAGCTCCCAACTGATCACCCTTTTCCTGCCAGGGCTCCTCCAAGGGGAGGAACTCATTATCTGCAATCAGCCCATCCCAAAGCTGTCCTGCTGTCCTGCTCTAAATGAGTGAAAGAGCTCAGCCGAAACCTGCCCTCCCTCTTGTCCATGCATGTCCACTTCACACTAGTTTGGGAAATTTCATCCTAAGATCCAAATGCAGGACATTCACCTGGGCGGTAAAAGTTCAAAGACAGCTGTGGTGCACATTCCTTCAGAGCTTCAGGAACAGAATTCCTGGAAGCATAATAATCTGAAAAGTATGCCTGAATATACTTAACAAGTAAAGACTGTTCACAGAACTCTGATCCACAGGAAAATCTAAATAGGGTAGAAACGTGTATTTGTGGGGGTACCTACTGGAAAGCTATAAACCCAGCAGAAACCAGGAGAGGCTAATAAGCTCAATATGGGAAAAATAGTTCGACAACACTTGCACTGTAGTTATATTAATATTGCCAATGTCAAAATTACTTATAAATAATAAAAAAAAAAAACCCTCAAAGCCTCAATGAGAATAAAAGGAAAGTGGAAGTCATTATTACTTCTTTCTCTCTGAGAGCACAAGGTCCTGCTGCCCACACGACAAAGAGAAATGCTGGACCTCATCAGAGAATGAGGGCATTCTCCTCCTCCTGGATGAAGCCACAGTGCCATGTGTATGATGGTAGGGAAGGAAGAAGTGAACAAGCAGCATGATCAAGGTGATAAGAGGACTAACTAAATAGGACTCTTCAACCAGAAGAGATGAATGTAGGGAGAGAATGAACATGCTTTAAGTCTGTTCAAAATCCGGAAGGGTATAAAAAGGGAATATTTTAATAACAAATACATTTGTCTTCCCTACAAGTCTCTTCAAAGACAAGGACTGGGACGAAGTTATCCCTGTAGCACCCAGAGACCCTGAAGGGCCCTGTACATTCTAGGTGTTCAACACACATTTAAACTGAATTAGACTGCATTTTCTCCAGGGAAAAGTCAGTGCCTGAGAACTAGCTCATTTTAGTAAGAGGTATTCTGTTAGAGGAGTCTTTGTTGGAAAAGAGTGAGATGGCTGGTAAGCTCAGAACAGCCATGCATCTAAGGCTGAGTGAGAATATTTAGATTCAGGGAGAAGTCTCCTGAACCGTGAAAAAGGGCCAGTCAGAGTCCACAGAGAGAAAAAAAAACTCCCTTTTTTTAGGTTCCTTTTTCCCTTTATTATATTCTTTACCTTTAAAAATATCGCTCCCTAGTTCTACTATCTCTATATTAAACATTTTCTTTCCTGCCGCCAATCCACTATTTGAACTCCCAGTATCAGTTAAGAACTTGAATTCCATAAAGTACAATCAATGTAGATAAGCAAACACTGCTCTGAATATCTTACTGTCTATATTGCTCGCTATCTCTGGTTTTCAAATACACTTCTTGCCATAATCATGTGTCCTTAATTAAATACAAGTTTCTGGCCAATTTTTTTATAACGTAAAAACTCATGACAATGTCCTTGGGTTTATAGGCCATTACTGTTATAGCATGCTACTCACCCTCAGCTACTGCTTGACTGAAGTTAATAGAGGATTCTGAGTCTCATATTCATTGCTATAATGTCACTTATAGAAATAAATGTTGTGCTGTTTGCCTTTCCCTGCTGTTCTGCAGTCTCATTTCAGCCTCGAGGGCTGTCTAGCACACTTGGCCTTTGTGCCAGGACAGAAGACACAAGATGAGCCCTAACAGACACAGTGTCAATGTTTTCTTTCCCCTAACTGCAGCTATAATGACGCTCTGGCACGACGTGCATGGGGTGGCAATTAGAGATAGGACACGTCGCAGAACAATTGTACCGGAAGGACACGAAGAAAGGCAATGACTTCTCTTTCCCAATATGTGGCAATTTTCAGATTTCAGAGGAATAACAGACAGACACACTCTATGAAAGGATTTGATTCATGGCAACTGCCTTTCTTGTCCTGATTCCATTAAAGGCCAGGTGTGCTGACCTTAAGCATGGGGCCAGGTGTTTTCTTCTTATTTAGTACTCCCCGGGCAACTATTACGTGTATCAGTTTTCTTTTATCTAGATCAATACGGTAAAAAAAAAAAAAAAAAAAAGTGTCTTTCAGTCACTGTATTTTATTTAAACAAAATATTTTTTGGCATGACACGTTTTTATAGTCAACCTAAGGGAACTTTAAGTCGCAGAGTTATTGTTTAATTACGTGAGTTGTTTCTGATTATAAAAGTAATTCATGCTCATTGTAAGAACAAATTGAAAAAGAGTAGAAACATTTTAATAATCTATAATGCCACCAATCAAAGTAAGTTCCGGTAATAGGCTGTGTATTTATAAAATCGGGATCATTCTCTATATACTGTTTTATATATTTATTTTTCTGTTAACATATCATAAAAACTTTCTCATGACATTAAGTTCTTTTCAAAATCATATTTTAATGTCACATAGGGCAGGGGGGTCTTTTCCACGTCCTTGATGTGTTAAATGAAACTGTGATACACATTTCCTGTAAACAATATTTTAAATTTCTTCACTCACACTCCAAGTTGCATTTCAGAAAGTTAACAATGTAGACTTCTATAAGGATACTACAAGATCGTCTGCTCCCAATCTTCCACAGCTTTTAAATTTTTGCCAATTAGATGAGCAACATGTTAAGACTCTGCTATTTTCATTCGTGCGTCTTTATGCTTATTTTTCCATATGATTTTTTTTTTTTTTTTGGCAGCTGTATATCTTCTTTTTGTGAGCTATCTACTCAGGACCTTTGCCCATTTTTCTTTTAGAGCAAAGGTTTGTGGGGGGTTTTTTAAATAATATTTAAGGGTCCTTTACGTTTTCAAGATATTAACATACTGTAAATTTTCCTCAGTTTGTCATTTGCCTTTAAATCTGAGATCATGTTTTAAAAACTCTAATGAATAGAAGCTTGTATCTGTGTCATTTCTCATCTGAACTTCAAAGTGTCCTTGAAAATTATACCATTTATAATAATCAGACGTATTTAATATTCTGAACTTGTCCACTGACTGTTAACCACCTAAAATATAAAATCACTAAAACTTTTTGAAAAAGAGAGCCTTTGACTGACAACTATCAAAAGACCAAAAAAATGCCAGTAATTTCCATTGCTTTTTTGCTGCTCACAACATCAGGACCCAGCAACGCCTCAAAGATACTAGCCCTATAATGCTCTTGCTCAAGCCACACGAGCCACACACAAGCAAGCAAAGGCAATCTAGGACCAAACCACCATCCTTTGGGATTCAGCTTGGAGTTCTAAAGTGACCTAACCAGAGGAACATAAACATAACAGAAAAATGCAGTCCAGCCTGAGCAACCACACTCACTAAGTTATTAGAATTTCTGAGTCTCATTCTGGCAATATTAACTACTGGCAATATTCCTTAAGACTCTCCAGGTCTGATGTTCCAACTTCCCTCATACTGCGGGCCCAGGATATTAAATTTACTAGAAATTTGCATAAAACATTAAACATGGAGCATTTAACTCAAAATGAAACTGAAAACCAAGCAATCAAGTAGAAAGCTAAGATAAAAAATAATATAAAAAAATCAAAAAGACACAAAAAATATTTCCTAATTAAAGAGAAGGGGAGGCTTTAACAATGGAAGAAACAGAACAGTCCGGGCTTTATGAGCTCTGTTCACTCACCGACAGTTACTCAGGTTATTGCCACATACAGGTAGTCTCCCTGAGGGACAGGGCATAATCTTTGTCACAATGTGTACGTATAATTCATGCAAGGACAAACCAGGCATACATGGGATAATCCATAAGTCGTTAATAAAGACAAGAGTCTCAGTCCCTTTAAGAATTACTCGTGTGTCCATGGCTGACTAGAAACCAACCATAACAGATTTAAATTATATTAGATGAAATCTAAGTTCTGCTTAATCAGAAGAGCCTCATACAAGTGTGAGATTAATCCAGTTTTCCTGGACCGTCTCATCAAGCCAACAGTCACTGTCTATCCCAATGGCAGAGAAAACAGAACTGAATGGGGCCTACTCTTCATCTGACCCATTTCCTCCGCTCTCCAAAATGGTTTACAAATTTTCAAAATTCATATAAAGGATGATTTCCATATATCTTAATTATCTTTGTTTTTTCCTTAATCCAAGATGATACAATTCATTTTTTGGTGGATCACTTGTGATTTATTTTTAAATGTCTTTGTTAATACTATTACTGTTCCTGTTATTAATATATCCTGAAACAACATCAAATACTTAAAATCCCTGCTAACAAGGCAGAGACTTGACCTTGAGGTCTGGAGTTTGCCATCTGAGTGGGGGGGAGGCTGAAAGAGCAACAGAACCAGTGTCTTTCTATCCATTGACTTCAGAAGCACCAGAAGGCAAAAACATAATTATCTGGACAATTCAGGTGAGAAAAACTCACCTTTCCCTGAATTCTTTTCGTAAAAGCAGCATTAATGGACTGAATTACTCAGATAATTGTTCTGCGCTGGTCTGTGTTTAATTAAAATAAGAAAGGAAATAACACTGCCAGGCAAGCACTTTCCAGAAGGTTTAGAGTACTGAGCACTCCAAAGGTTTTGCAATAGGACTACATGGCTCCAGAAAGTGCCAGCAGAGCAGAAAAATTCATCTAAACAACATTAGTTTTAATTTCACTAATTTCAGAAGAAATCCACTTCACAAAGCTTATAAAAACACTGGTTTTCAAGCATAAGAGAGAAACGTTCTTTCCCTTTACATAAAATAAAATGTAAAAGCATTTTCCTCCCAGTTTGTCAAGAGTAAGCTTTGTTTTTGCATTTTTGTTTTTGTCTTTTATTTTTAAATTTTACAATGTAGCATAAATTGCCTCTAATATTTCAAATGTCAGGCTTCAAGTGCTAAGGTGATTGTGACAAGAGTTGAAATAGTGTGGAGAGTGAACAAATGTTCAATGTAAGTAAGATTGATACATAGGAATGAATCACTTCAACTAAACAATTCATCGATTTCTGTGTATGAAAGAAATCTATGAAGCTTTTAAATTCAGACCTCAGTAGAAAATTTTAATAATGAAAGATTCTCTTCACTCAGCTTCCATATTCAGTTTCATCCAAAGTCCTTATTTTAGTATGCTATGAATATCTAGAGAAATTAAATAGGCCCCTTCTGTGAAGGCCTGGGTTTAGCATGAAGATTGTTTATGAAATAATCTGAAAGATTATCTAAATGTGTTTTTGCTTTATTTTGGTAACCTAAATGATCATAAATACGCTATAGCCCTATGGATGGAAAAGTAACTGAATAGAAACGGAAAGAGGTATGTTAATAAATCTACAGAACTAAAAACAAAATAGTACGTTAATACCATCTGTTCCAGTTCTGTATCGTCCAACTCTGCCACCCCCCACCCCATCAGAAGGACCTAGTTAATTCACTTGAACTGCTTGCTGCCTGAGATTCTTGCCAGAACACTTACCAGCCCCCTCATTTGTTGGGTGGTTTTATAGGTCTCTGGTGCTGAGCAGAGGTAGGACAGCTTGCAAGGCACGAGGAGGACAGATAAAACCACCCTGCTGTGCAGATTTAGTCCATTTGCACTGGCTCTCATACAGAAAACAAATTGCAACCTCTCACAAAGGGGCCCTTTTCTGCACTAGCAACCCTGAAAAATGCAGGCAAAAATGAGTAAATCAGGCAACTTCACATCAGGAGGAAAAAAAAAATGGCTACCACTCCAACAGCTGCTCTCATAATTAAGAACAGATTTCATCACTAAACTCTTGCTGGTTATGTCT
Source organism: Phoca vitulina (assembly GCF_004348235.1). Classification (NCBI taxonomy): domain Eukaryota; kingdom Metazoa; phylum Chordata; class Mammalia; order Carnivora; family Phocidae; genus Phoca; species Phoca vitulina. Next base: position 37,665,587 of record NW_022589725.1, read on the forward strand.
GCAGCAAAACAAATACACAGATGTAAGGCATTTACATACTGGATATTTCGTACTGGGTAACCAAACCAAACTTACCTTTTTTGCTTTAAGATATTCTCTTAAAAATATCATCTAGTCAATGATAAAGTATAAGGCAACATCCAAACCTTAAGGACGACTATATTTCCGTCATCGTCTTGCAACTAAATTCATTTTGGCATTCTACCAGATTCACTTTCTTTTTACATATTCAAAATTGCAATGCACTGCCATGGACATGACCTCTCTCAAATAATGAAAATGCACTACCAGTTTCTTTTACTCGTAAAATTTGCCAAATTTATTGCTGCCTCATTTATCCATGTTTTAAAAGATTGCATGGCACATGCAGTAAAAGGAATGGCATTTGACCTCTTTAAAGGTAAATTGGTGTGCTATTAAATCAGAGAAATAAAAGTAATGAAATAATAAAATTATAATAAAAACAGATAGGTAAGGACAAATTAATGGAATGCCACTCCACTACGAGAAAGGAGGCTACAGTTCCCACAACACTGACGAATCTCACATACAAAGTACTGAACAAAAGGAGCCGATAACAAAAGTACGAAAATAGGCAAAAGTACTTTTGCTGTTAGAAGTCAGGATAGTGGTCCCCCTTGGGTAGGTAGGGTAGTTACTGGGAAGGGGCACAAGAGGGCTTCTGGGGTACAGTAATGCGCCATTTCTTAATGTGGGTGCCAGTTACACCAGATGTGTTCAATTTGTAAAAATGCCTCAAGCTGTATTCTCAGTATCATTTTTCTACATATAAATTGTACTTCCACAAGAAGATAAAATAAAGTAAAATGAAGTAAAGTAAAATGAAATAAATTAAAAGAGGCAAGGCATGCACTGAACTTCAACAATAAGTACCTGTTCACTGATGTTAGTCCCAACCTCTTCACGTGACCCAATCCACGCAGTGTTCTCAAGCTTCCTGACACTGTTACAATAGCGTCGTTATTAACAATATTTATCAAGCCATATATTTTACTTTTTGAACGACTAAACTGGCCAAATGTTTAAGCTTAAGTTAACAGCACAATGTTCTAGGATAGTCTCTTGTCTAATATGTTAAACTGATTATCCTCCCAAAAGGTATGGATGTTAAATAAATTTTTGTGTATTTCATTACCAGTGCTATAATTTAAAGCAAACAAGCAGTTCTAAACATGCAATTTTCAGTAAAATGTGGTTCTAAGAGCATCTTTGAAATGACATATTATTACGCTGCTTTACCCAAGGAACAATAACCCTTATAGAAATCCACAGATGTAAATAAACTAATTCAAAGTAGAACATGCAAGATAACGCCTACTCAAGTTGACATCATATTTTCTAAGAGCCTGCATATTTAAAATTAGACTTAAAACACTACCCCCACCAAAATATCTAATGCATATAGTTCAGGAATGTATAACTGGTAGATTAAATAGTGGTGGCGTTTTCATTCAGAATTGCAAATTTCAGAATTTACAGATGCAAGTTAAGCTGTAAACAAGCATTAAGGCCTCAGAGTACCTGGAGAAGTAAACTTACTAAACAAGTTGTGGTTGATGATGAGGGTGGTGTTTTCTACACTTTCATCTGAGCTAGGGCTTTGAACAAAACGGTGGCTGAGTTACAAACATGATCACATGCCCTTTACTTAAAGTGGCTTCACAGCTGCACTTCTCAAACAGTGGCCATCAATGCATGAACCAGGGGTCAAAGGCATAAAGACACTTTCTTAGCCTAAGAGGAGGGTCTCTCTGACCTCTTTCTGCATGTTTGTTCATCTAGTTCAACACTGTTGCAAAGGCTGAATTCTCTTCTGATAGCTTGATCCTACACAATAATTAATGTTAAACCATACCTAAAAGAAAGGGATATGGAAATCATTATTCACAGTCTTTGCATTAATCGATTTGGGGTTCACGTTTCTAAGTGAGAGCCCTAGAGAACTTGTATGTAGCACAATGGAACTCTCCACAAGCTGATGTCTGCCGAATAGCTGAGGTAACATCAGGTTTCACTTTCCCGTGCAATGCTTCCGCAAACGGCCGACTTGGAGCTGGCGTGCTCAGCTAGTGTTCCTTTAGATTCATCCACACACCCTCTCAGACTGTCAGCCTGAGATCTAGCTTGCGACCCAGGCCCACGCAGGGCTCATTAAATTTTTATTTATGGAGTACTCAATGTTACTTGAACTTTTACTTATGCCAAACTATGAGCATTTACTTGTTTTAAAGAACTCCTTTGTAATCATAATTTAAGGAAACTAGATCTGTATCCTTAACGAAATTATGATTTCAAATTCCTATTCACTCTTGTAGTGTGGACACTTCTCTACTGATCACCAGCCACCCCAAATGAAGCTTTTATTCATGAGCTTATTCCTGCACTACCCATGCCTTTAAAAATGTATTCTCTGTTCTTTAAGAATTGAATGTCCAGCCAGAATTCTGACAGGATGTGAGATGTAAAGTATATTATTTTCTCAATCTTTAGGCTAGGATAATGTTTGCTTATAAAACATTATGAATCCTTTGTTAAAAGGAATGGCTATGTGATTTTTTAAAGCTTTTTTCTTTAATTGGACATTAATTTATGAAGCACCTGCATGTTAAGCACTGTACTCAATGCCAAGGATGTAAAGACAAGTAAGACAGGGCACTAGCCTGACTAGGAGCTCATAGACTAGTGAACGAGAACTCTGTGAACCTAGTGAAAACATAATGGGATGGATGGATGGATGGATGGATGGATGGAGGCAAGAAGTTCTGTGAAGAAACACGGAAAGGAAGTCATTCCACAAGGAGGAAAGGTTTCACAGAGGAGACGATAGAGAGTTTCAGTGACAGTTGCCTTGATGGGGGTGAGTGGATGCAGATGTCTGGAATGGAAAAACCGATGGTAAAAGCATGAAGGCAGGAAAGTGCATGGTGTGTTGGGAAGTTGGGGGGGTGGGAACACAGCCGTCAAGTTCAGGGTAGCTAAAGCGTAGTATACCTGGCTCAGTGTCATGAGGTTAAAGCTAGAGGGGTGACTTGATGTAGGATCGTGAAGGCTGTATGCTAGGTCTAAGTATTAGATTTTTTATCTCTAGGTGAGTATTTTCTAGCATATGTTTCTCAGAATATTAATTCCCTGAGTGCTTTGCAAAAAAAAAACCCAAAAAACCAAAATGCTTTTTTAATAAGTAAGTTTAGAAAATGCTGCATCCTATAGTGTCCTTTCAGAGATTCATAATATACATTTGGTATAACAGGGCTGAAAAATATGGCAGTAAAAACCATCTTAACTTGAACACCATTTTCATATAACTGTTGACACCCCTCAAAACTAATGTTCTGTAGAATATACATGGGGCATACTAAATGCTGCTCTAGGAAAGTAGGGGAACAAAGAAACTGTTGGAGCAAGAATGTAACATGATCAGATTTATTTGTTCCTTTCCATTTCTTCTTCATTAGAAAAATATTTTTTTAGCAGTTCATGTCTGGTAATGATGTGGATGTTGCACTAAATTTGAAAGAGATTAATGGCAAAACACCAAGAGGTGACAAAACACAGGGATGAGGGACTCCACACAAGAGGCTATCTCAGATTAAAAGTAATTCATGATAGAATAAAGGTGGAATGATGGAAACATAGCAAATGAGAATGACTTCAAAGGTTCTAGCCTAGAGACCCACTGGAAGGCGCTCCTTTAGCCAAGACATAGAATTTCAAAGAAGTCTGCTCTGCAGAAAGGCAGTATGATCAGTGCTGGTCATTTTAAGTATGGGGTGCCTACAAAAACATCTATAGGGGCATACTGAGAAAGCAGTTAGACAGTGAGCACAGCATAACGTATAGAGAAGCTGAATCACTATTATGTTGTATACCTGAAAATAAGGCAATATTGTGTGTCAACTATACTCAAATTAAAAAAAAAATTAAAAAGAAAAAAGAAAGAAAGCAGTTAGAAATATGGCTTTCAGCTGAAAGGAAGGCCAGGACCAGAGATACATATTGTAATCAGACAGATGGTATATGAAGTCATTGGATGGATAAAGCATTCCCCTCCCAATTCTGGGGAAAATGCATAGGGCAAAAAGAGTAAGGAATCCGGAATACCAACATTTCAATGTGTAAAATACAAAATTAATTGATACCTTATGTGACTTTTTTTATACTATAAGCTTAAGGGTTTTTTTAATTGTAATTTAGTGTAATCTTAAGGTTTTATTGTAATGTAAAAGGTTCTGTTTTACATTATCCAGAAACAGAATATAGTGCTGAGCCTGACACTGTTTTATGTTATTACTTTGGTCACTGGTACATCATGTAAAGGAATCAAAATATGTTTGGAACAGAGTCTAATTAAATACACCTGAAGTCCAGAGCGATTCAGAGAATTGACCAAAGTCTTGCAGCTAGTTGGTCCTGTTTGCAACTAGCCCACTATTTAAAAATTAGTTCAAAATCCGACGTTCTCTTTCATTTTACTTGTTTCTAAGGCATGTAAGAAGGTAAATGAAATAAAATAATTCAATTGAATAAGATCATTAACAGCTTTAGAAAAGCATTTTGCAACTTTCACAAGTTCTCTTTTTAATTTTAATTGCTATAAGACTATTAACAATATTAGCTATTTTTTTCTTGATGTGGTTGAATTGTGTTTCATTGGAAGGAACATCATGAAATCAGCCTGTATTCTTGGAAGGGTGGTCAAGAAAAGACCATATTCACAATGGTCGTATCATCCCACATAGCCAATCAACAAAAGTTACTAAGTGCCTAACATGAGTGAAGCACATCCTTACTCATTTGAGAGACACCAGAGAAAGGAAGAGTGAGGAGCACAACCATAACTGAAGTCAAGGAAGACTCCAGCAGCCACCACTTAATTGCACATAATGATTTCAACTGATTGGCATGAAGTTCTTAAACACTCAAATATAGAATCCTTTAAAATCTGTGTTAGATTTAACAGAATTTACATTTTTCTTCAGTGCGGGGGGTTGGGGGAGAATAAAACCGTCAAGAATTACAGAATATTGTTGCACAACAACATGAATATACTCACGCTCCGTATACTTCACCCTGAACCATATACTTAAAAAATGGTTAAGATGGTAAATTTTTTGTTTTTCATCACAGTTAAAAGATTTTAAAGGCACCATGAAATTAAATTACCTTAACGTACTTTTGTCCACAAAATGTTCTATATCCTACAAGGAATAAGGAGCTGGCCACCATTTGCTGATGGTGAGAAAGAGGTGGAACTGAATCTTTAGGTTAATTAACCAGGCAATGCAACTCAGGGCTTGTTAAAGAGACGTTGACAAGATAAACATTCAAAAGCTAGAAAAGCTGGTAACAAAGTGAAACAGTTAAACAGGAAAGTAGCACTAGGATTTGGAAGAGTATGAGAGACTTGTGAAAAGAGTAATCAACAAGATATGATGGTATGGATAAAGAAAGAGAGTCAAAGATGATTCCAGGACATCAAGTTCCAGTAATAACATGGTACGTGTTATTACGGTCAACCTGAGTTTAAACCATTAAAATGAAAATACCCAGAAAGCATTTGGTAAAAAAAAAAAAAACTACAGCCTGGATGCTCTTTAATCTTTAACCACCAAGGTCCAGTGATACCAAATCTGAGATACATGCTAGTAAATCTGAACCAAGAATTCAGATGAAGCCCAACCAACCAGTTCAGCCATCAGGTTTTGTCCCTGCGAGGTTACACTACTCACCTATCCCTGTGCCTTCTTCACTTGAAGTTCACCTAGGAAGGTGAAGAGGCTAACAAGAAAAGTAAAAATCATTTCACTTCCAATTTGATGGAACTAAAGAAACTTCTGGAGAGTGAAACAGTCTCTTCTAAAAATTTGCTGTGCTCTAGGAAACAGAATAGAACTGAGAAAAATTAAACCCTTTATAGATTTTATGCCTTTAGGCAATCTGATGACTGTTGATCTTCCTTTCCTTTTGGATCTCAGTACTGCAGGCAATTCAGAAACTCTCCTGCTCTGATCTGTACAAAAGGTCATCTGGTGTTTCCAGATCAATCTCTGTGGTGTTCCAGTTGCTAAAACAGCAGATTAAATTAGCATCCACAAGAACTGCAAGTCTCTCCTCTCCACAACAACACTTGGGGGAAAAACAGGTGATTCAGAATGCCACTGGTATACTGGAGTTGGAGAATCTTATTGTAATGTATAGCATTGAAAAAGAAAGAAAGAAAGAAAGAAAGAAAGAAAGAAAGAAAGAAAGAAAGAAAGAAAGAAAGAAAGAAAGGAAAGAAAATTCAAGTTTTTAATTAAAACTTTCAGAACCTGATCACAAAAATGTTTCAGCCTTTGCAGATTAAATGGAATTTTTTCCACTTTAAAAAAAAAAATAGCCAATTCCTAGGGGTAAAATAGTACTTAGAAAAACAAAATGAATTTATTTTCACTGAATGTATATATTTAGACTATCTTACTATTTCTGTTCTTTAAATCTAAGCTTGGATATTTATTTTTCATTTAAAAAGTGGGCATGTTTTAATTTCTAATCTAAGGATATATGGTTACCAAAAAAATTTATTTATTTATTCATTTTTTTTTTACTACTACTAGCTACTTAATCTGTAAAATACAGCTCAGGAAAAAAATGCTGTCATAAAACCTGTTGGTATAAAGATAAGCAGTTTATTTAATATCTAATTAAACATGGTCACCGGAGAAATCACAGCTTATGAAACTTTATCAGAAAAAGATTAATCCATTTCAGGCTTAACCCAAATGTCATAAGAGAACTCATGAATTTAGATAGGAATCCACTTACTACCCAAAGACATTTTCATATTGAGTAAGAAGAGCCTATATTACTGGTTATATTTATACTTCAATCAAATTCATATACTTTGTAGCTATCATTGATTTCAGGGACAATTATCAAACTAGAATAATATAATAGGGAGCCCTGTCCTCTTTGTCAAAAATTTCTATAATATTCTAAAAACACTTTATGAGTTTATAGACCCCATTCATTCAGAAATTCAAAAAATTATATGGATTGTGTCATTTTAATTCAAAAACAACTATCTAACAAAAAACTACTGAACAACCTATTATATGTAGGACTCAGGCACTGGGGAAATGAGGATGGAGAAAAGGATTCCTTCTTTTGAAAGGCTCACAAAAATCATGAGACAAACCCTTAAATAACCACTGACATAAAGTAATATCTACTACAGGGCAGAGGCTGCTTTTTTCCCCTAATATCTATTCATGCCTTTGCCCATAATAAAAAAAAAAAATCATCTGGACACATGGTGACCCAGCATAAAGTCTGATGCATTTCTCAGCCTTCTTTGAAGCTAAGACAGCCAGGTGACTACTTGGGGTCAATGGGATGTGAGGGAAAATAGTCTGTGCTCCTTCCAGGTTGAAACTTTAAAGAACAGGATATGCCCTCCCCCTCCCCCTTCCTCTTCCTGAGGGCTAAAAGGAACCTGGGCCATCCTGGATCAGGTGGACAAGTGTAGCACTCTTATAGGTGGTAGAGCTATAGAATAAAAGGAGCCTGAGTCCATGATAGGATGTCACAGACCAGAACCACCATTCCAGCTTAGATTTATAATATAAGAAAAATAAGCTTTTGTCTTGTTTTTAAGTTGCTGTTTTTGGAATCCATCTCATGAAGCAGCACCATGTTCATGCTTCTTTTTCTGAGAATTTTGGTACTAGAAAATGTCTATGAAAGGGAAGAACCAAAATTTTATAGTAAAAGCGAAGAAAAGCTTCATTTCTAACTTTCTCATGAAAAATAAAACCCTGAATTAGAACAATAAACTAATCTTACAATAATAAAATAGAAGTGAGGGCGCCTGGGTGGCTCAGTTGGTTGGGCGACTGCCTTCGGCTCAGGTCATGATCCTGGAGTCCCTGGATCGAGTCCCGCATCGGGCTCCCTGCTCGGCAGGGAGCCTGCTTCTCCCTCTGACCCTCCCCCATCTCATGTGCTCTCTCTCTCTCATTCTCTCTGTCTCAAATAAATAAATAAAATCTTTAAAATAAATAAATAAATAAAATAAAATAGAAGTGAGAAGTAAAATTGTATAAATTCTTAGAAGAGAATGACTTAAGTATTGGCGGGGCCACAATTTTTTGTTAACAAAATTGTATAATCATGTGATAGAGCTAATGAAAACAAAATCGACATAGTGAAAAACAAAACAGGTATCAAAAACTGATCACTGACATGTAGGAAAGGCTTAGGAAAATAGTAGTGAATACATGTGAAAAAAATACAGATCAAAGCAATTAGAATGGAACTAATAGATAAGAAAGACAAAGATGATTCAACACAAGAGTATTTCCTTTAAGAGGCAAATCAAAAAAGTGTGTACAAACAATGTGTGTAAACACTTAATACAAAAAAACTCCCTGAACAGGAAGAATGTACTAATCTGGAAAGATTGAAAGAGCAATCCATGTTTCAGGAAATGCTCAATACTGAGACATATTTTGATTAAGCTGCAGAAGTTTAAAGAAATAATTCTTTAGGCATTCAAGCAGACAGAGCAAACCATTTTCAAGAAGTAACAGGATGGGCATATTTGAAGAACATATATGGAAGCTCAAGAGAGTCTTCAAATTTGGTGAAACTAAAGAAATATAAAAAGAGAGAGGTGAAGAAAGAGAGACAATGTTGTCCGGAATGAAATTCATCTTATGTTTGTGCAATTTTTTTCTGGATGGTGGGATTTGAGTTGATTTTTAAATTTCATTTTTCTTCATTATTTAGATAATTTGAATGAGCATGTAACGTGTTAACAAAAACAATGAGTAAGTAAGCAGATACCTATCAAGAATACGATGGAAAGCAAATATGCCAATACATTAACAACAATCAATTCTGGTTGTGACTTTCTAATTTCCAAATATCATTTTTTATAAGAGGAACCGGACCTGAAGGAGGAATCTGGCAGGCAAACTAGGAAAGAATAATACTCCAGGCATAAGCAAAGCCAGGAACTTTTGAAAGAAAAATGGTATACATAGAAAAGAGCACGAGGTCTGGTAAGTAGATAGGGATGAAGCCTGGGTCAGATTATATGCTATGCTTGAATTTCATTCTAGTCTTTACTTCTGTTACTGATCTACCTCACATCATTCAAACCAGTTACAATATATTTGTCTCTATTTTTCAGGTGGAAAAACTCAAAGTCCTGACCTCCGGAACAAGATAATTAAGTACTAGACCTAACAGAACCCTCTTCGAGGTGATGGCACAAACACAGATGAGAAGCAGAGCCTGTGCTCGAGGAGCTTCCAATATATTTGTGACACCAGAGAGGCACACAAAACAGCATATAATAATATAGGGTAATATAACACACATGGACCCTATAGGAATTTAGAAGAAAGGAAACTCTTTGATGACTGGAGTCGACTGTGGCACTGGCATGACTTATGCCAGGGTCTTGAAGAAAGGCTGGAGCATTTTGATTTAAGATTTCCAGTCTCTAAGAAATTACATTGTAGGATCCCTACCCACAGCGACCTCACAATTCCATAAAGATGGAGTATTTATCTTTTTTTCATACTGAATTATAAAGAAAAGACGGACTGAGTCATCACTTATGCTGGAATACGACTGTGGGGAATAATAAACAAGTAAAGGCTTACCTTATATTAAAATAAATTCCAGATGGCTAACTTTTCATCTAGTTCCTTTATGGTTTTACACATTAGATTTAACTCTTTAATATATCTATGGAAATAGCCTTTTTAACCATAATTACAAAGGAAGAGATCAAAAGGAAGAAAGATATAAAATTTAATTTCTACATTATAAACAAAGGTTAATCAAGAAACTGGGAGAACTGCTTATAATACATTTAGAAAAGGTTCATTTTCTTAATTTTAAAAACTCATAACTCAGTAAGAAAGAATACAAACACTTCAACAGAAAAATGGGTAAAGAACATGAAAAGAAAATCACAAAAGATTATACATGATAACCTTTGTTCATTTTGGAATTATAAATTAGATGTCTAAGACTTTCTCCTTGGAAAATATGATATCTACACAAATTTACTTATATGGCTATTCATTGCAGAATAATATACAATAGTGGGCGCCTCGGTGGCTCAGTTGGTTAAGTGACTGCCTTCGGCTCAGGTCATGATCCCGGAGTCCTGGGATCGAGTCCCACATCGGGCTCCTGGCTCAGCGGGGGGTCTGCTTCTCCCTCTGATCCTCTCCCTTCTCATGCTGTTTCTCTCTCTCTCTCTCAAATAAATAAATAAGTAAAATCTTTAAAAAATAATAATAATAATAATTTACAATAGTGAAAAGAAATTGAAAACAGCTTAAATGCCCGACAAAAGGATTATGTAATAAATTATGGTATCTGCATAGGATAAAACCATTGAAATTCTCAACTAAATGAGATGCAAAGACCATATACTGAATTTTGCCAAAGACTGTTCAGTGACATGGCAAAGAGGTTATGGCATGCAAGGAGAATAATTGGGAAAATAACCATATATGATAGCTTCATCCAGATTCAATAAAGAAGGTCTAAGTATAGAAAAAACCAGAAGAATCTATATCAAAATGTTAATTGTGACCATTTCCAGACTGCAAGATTACATGTTTTTTTTTCTCCTTTATGTTCTTAATGTTACCCAAATTTTTATAATGAAGATATATTACTCTCAAAATCTTTGCTGCCCTTTGCAGCAAAGTTTCTAGAAAGAGTTGTCTCTATGTAACATCTTTAATTCCTTCTCTTGATTTTCTCTTAAACTCAGACTTTGGCCCCCAAAACACTCTTTGAAGTAACTGATGATTTCCATGTTACTAAATCCATCATCGGCAGAATTAAAACTGCTAATTCCCTTCTCTTCTTGATATCCTCTCTCATGTCTCCTAGATACGGCACTGATTTCTTCCAACCTACTGATCCCTTCTTCTCTGTCTCCTTTGCTGGCACCTTCTCTTCTCACTAAGCCCTTGATGTAGGAATGCATAAGGGCTCAGCCCTCTTCTTTAGCCACACTCACTCCCTGAGTGACCACATCCAACCTCAAGGCACTATCACATGTATGCTGACCACTTCCAAATCTGTATCTTCTAGCCCAGATATACATTTCCTTCTCTACTGAATTCCACGCTTGTGGCTCCAATGTGTGTGTGTACTGATCATGTCCACTTGGATGTCTAATAGACACCCCAAACTCAATAAGCTCAAACGAATTCCTGCTCTTCTCTTCAAAGACCTGCTTTTTTCCCATCTCAGCTGAAAGCAGCTTCTACCTTACAGTTACTCAAGTCAAAAATTTGTCCTCAATTCCTCTCCATCTGTCACCCAACCAGTCAATTCTTACCTGACTCTCCTCCAAAATATATCCAGATCCAACCTTCTCATTACCTTTGCTACCACCTAACTCCTATAACTGCTATCATCTCTGCCCCAGATTAGGGAAATGATCTGCCAAGTGATCTGCTTCCACCTCTATCCCATTACGGTTTATTCTCAACATTGACAGCCAGACCGATCCTTGTAATACCTAAGTCAGACCGTGACACTCTGTGCTCAGAACTCCTTAAGGGCTCCCCATTCTCACCCACAATAACACCACGATCCTTGCTGTGGCCTAAAGGCCTTACATGATGTGGGCTCCTCTCCCGCCTCCGTCCTTCTCGTGCATTCTGCGCCAGCACACTGTTCTGTTGGTATTACAGGGTGAGGAGGTGTGTTCCCACCTGGGCCTTTGCCTGAGCTATCCACTCTACTCCCACTAACTCCTTTCTCCAGATACCTTCCTGTTAACCTTGCCTCACCTTCTTCTTGCTCAAATCTCACTTTCTTAATGAGGATTACTTTACCCTTTTTTTAAAAATACTTTATTTATTTATTTATTTACTTATTTGAGAGAGAGAGAGCATGCACATGCAGGGTGAGAGGCAGGGGGAGAAGCAGGCTCTCTGCTGAGCAGGGAGCCTGACGTGGAGCTCAATCCCAGGACACCGGGATCATGATCTGAGCCGAAGGCAGACGCTTAACGACTGAGCCACCCAGGTGCCCCTTAACTACCCTTTTTAATAGTGCAACCTACTCCCTATCCTCCAAACCCTTCACTCCTTTACAGGTGTGAACCCAGCCACTTTTACTCTTTTCCATAATACTTACCACAAATCATAAAAGGGTAAAAATCAAAATGGTAACGGAGTAATCGAGATAGGCTATGCTGAGGCAAGGAAGGCTCCTCTGAGAACTCGTGTTTAAATCACTATGACGCCATGGGAAAAGGATGGGGTGACCCTGAGGGAGGGACTGTCCGGAGGACCAAACCTACGGGAATTAATAACAAAACACAAACACAAATGAACGAGCCAGCAATGTGAAATCCCAGTGGGCACACTGGCAGCTAAGAAGTGCAAGTGACTAGAAGGTTGATTTGTAGGTCAACGTAAGGAAGGGTGAGAGCTGCCCAAAGATGGGATGGCTACCCCAGGAGGTAGAAAGTTCCCTCTTACCTGTGGGGGCTGCACACAGACAGGAAGAGCCTCAATAGGGATGTCACAGAGAGGAGTCAAATATCCCACAGGAGGTCTGGAGGAGACCTTCCATCACCCATGCTCTCTCTGTGAGGTTTTCAAAACATCTAAGAATTGGGGGGAGGGGAAAGAGAGCGGCTGATCCATATTTGTTCCCAGGGCTTATGTAGATCCAAAACTGAATGTACACATTTTTCTATTTTCTACTGTTTAGTCTTCTGTCACACAGATAAGGAGTCCAACATATACTGTGTATTAAAGGCATGCCACTGGCTATGTGGACCCAAATGCTATGTAACCAGCAATATTTCTGAAGGATATGTCTCCGAGACAACAAATAAACAGAGCTCTGGATAAATATGCGGATTATGTTTGCATAAGTTATGAAATAATGCATTACCATGAATAAGTGAAATAGGAATCATGACAGAAACAAGATCCATGAAGCACAAAATGAAATGTAGAGAGAAAGAGCCATTCTGGGAATCAGTACCCATTGTCATCAAGGAGTACCTCTATGAGCTCCATGTATGCCAGGCTATTTTAAATCCATTAAAACTTAATTCACATGGCAGAAAGTTTGAAACCGTGGTCTCCCCCGCACTGTCCCCTGTGCCCCTCACCACCCTCCTCATTCCATTCTTTTGCTACAGCTCACATCATAGTGGTCAGAGAACAGGAGCATCTGCCTGCCGCACATACACAGAGCACCGTACCCACTGCCCCCAGGCCAGGGCTCTTACTCACACCAACCAAACAAAGGAGAACAAGGCAAAAGAGGCAGAGCACATAACATCCCTGGCAGAGCCCCGGCCTGCTTTGGCTTTTGTTTCTGAGGCCAGCATATAGCTCCATGGTTTATTTTACATGGGCTGTGTTTACATACATCAGTAAATATGGTTCCTATTTCTCTTTGTAACAGCAGCTATAAATTACATGTTGGAAGTGTTTGGCTTTTCTCTTCCCATAAAAGGTTTGGCAGGAATTACTGATGCCCCAAGGAGAGGAGGTCAGTTGTTGGAGGGGAGTGACTTCCTTCACCCGTAGCCTTAAATTAATTAACTAATTCAACAAATACCTATTGATCACAAACTATGTGCCAGGCACAGTTAGGGAAGCTTCACTAAACAAAGCAGTAAAAGAACAGAACAAAATCCTTGCTTTTATGACATTCATATTCTAGTGAAATTCATCACCTCACCTCAGTTTCCAGATTCTGAGCTCTCAAACTGTCCAGGGCTGAGCACATTAGAAGGTAAATGTGAAGTAAACAGAGCTACTATCAATAATCATACTAATAATCCTAAGTTCTTATTGTGGATTTTTAAGTGCCTACTATGTGCCAGGCACACTATTCTAAGCACTGTACAACTATTAACTTATTAAGTAGTCATAAAAAATGCTATCAAATGCTATCAGGTACTGTTATAGTGAATTGTGTCCCTCACAATTTTACATTTTAGATAGAGATAGCGTCTTTACGTAGGTAATCAAGTTAACAACGAGGTCATTACGGTGGGCCCTAATCCAATATGACTGATGTCCTTACAAAAAAAGGGGAAATTTAGACAGACACACGTGTAGAGGGAAAACAACGTAAAGACGCAGGGAGAAGGCAGCCATCTTCCAGCCAGGGAAGGAGCGCTAGGACAGATTCTCCCTCACAGCCCTCAGAAGGAACCAACCCTACCAACACCTTAATTTCAGGGCTCTGGCCTCCAGAACTGTGAGACAATTTCTGTTGTGCTAAGCCAAGCAGTTTGCGGTACTTCGCCACGGCAGCCCGGGCACACTAATAAAGGTACAATCATGGTTCCATGTCAGAGATAAAGCCACTGAGACACAGGGTCATCTGGCGAGCCAACAGACTTGAGAGTCGAAGTCAGACAATCTAGCTCCAGAAACCATACTCCTCATGCTGTTCTAAAATCAGGCCAATTACTGCAGAGATGGGTCCCAGGCAGTATCACTTCTGAAAATGTCTGTTGATCCTAAAGCCTGCCCTTTGGCCAAAACAGAAAACTGCTCCGTCCAGGGGTAGCCGCAGGCTGCTCGTCACGCATGCGGCTACAGAATGGAACGTGTGACTAGCAGCAGGGAAACTGCACTCTCCTCTACTATAAAGGCATTGCTAACGCCAGTTAATTGTGTGGGTAAGTGATTCTCCTGCTCGGCCCAATTAAACACCATTTAATACTGTGTGGCTTCAAAGAGATCTGTTTCAATGAGTCATTCTCAATACTTACTACCTGAAAATTTTAACACTTTTCCTCAGCCCATATCTTGTTGACTTTATATTTCATTTAACTGGAAATAAAGCTCAAGTGTGATATGTTCTACTACAGGTAATAATAGCTCAGGAAAGCCAAATACACAGAAAGAGAGAGGAAATTCGATCCCAGGCTTGGCAATAAAATCTCAGGAGGGGGCTAAGCATTAAATAAGAGAGAATCACGTCACTCAGGCTTTGCTATATTAATCCAGGATAATCTCAGTCTTCAAGATTTCCATTATTTCCAACAAATAAACACAAAAGAACTTTCAGAATTTCATTTTTCTTTTTCTTCCCACCTCCTCTCTCTGCCTCTCTCTCTCTAATTCACACGCACGCACACAACCACTTCCGATAATATCCTCACTTCCGTATCTTGTTTGCTTTTGTCGTTTCAGAGGTATTTCTAGTAAGAGTAACATAGCCAATATTTACTGAATGCTTACTATATTGTCACTGTGCTAAGCACATGACGTTCTTCAACTCATCGATCGACTCCTCTCTCCAGTAACTCTGCCACGTAGATATTATCATTTTCTCCACACATAAGAAAACTGAGGCCCAGAGAAGTTAAACTACTTGCTCCCCGCCACATGGCTAATGAGTGGCAGAGCCAGGATTTGAACCTACACCTGGCAGACCCATCATCATTCCACTGTGTATCCCTGTGTATCTGAGAGGGTGCATAGGATTTCCAACCAAGAACAGATGAGATACAAAACAAGAGGCTTTTGTCACTGGACTGTCCAGTGATGCTTTTTCCAATGTGGGAGAGGTTCTTGGATCACATACCATCTCTTCAAGTGACTCCAAACACAGAGGGCTTAGGCTCTTGATTAGCCCCAGGTTTGAAGTCAACACACATAAGGTTGCAGTTTAAGGGCAAATAGCCCCGTAATCTGTCCAGATGCTTTCCGGGAGAGGAAACTTTATGAGAACTGAGAAAATATACAGGGAATGTAAAGTGGGGCTTTCTAATGGCCTCCCTCCGGGTCTCGCTCTCAACACCTCCATCCCTGGGAGTATTTTCCTACCTCAAGGCTAGAAAATGTGGTTTTATAATATGAGCCTAAAGGAGCCCAGAGAGGAAAGGGGATGGAAAAGGACACCGGCACCTTAACACAAGACACATTTTAATAAAGGGTTACAGAAATGGAAGATATTTTTAAGTGGCTAAGTGCTTTACCTTTAGGGCCGCACTAGCTGAACATAAAAGTGCCAAAAAATATGGAAACATTTCCACTTGCCAGCCTTCATTATGACCTTCAGAGTGACCCATCTATAAGATGGAAAACAGGGGCGCCTGGGTGGCTCAGTTGGTTAAGCAGCTGCCTTCGGCTCAGGTCATGATCCCAGGGTCCTGGGATCGAGCCCCGCATCGGGCTCCCTGCTCGCCGGGGAGCCTGCTTGTCCCTCTCCCTCCGTCTGCCTCTCTGCCTACTTGTTCTCTCTCTCTATCTCTCTGTCAAATAAATAAATAAAATCTTTAAAAAAAAAAAAAAAAAGATGGAAAACAAGTGCTTTCATCCAGTATCTGAGATCAAAGTTGTGGGTCTTCACTCTTCTAAGTCTAAGGGGTACAAGCTGGCCGCATCCTCACTAAGAGAACGCACGGCGTGCGTGACAGGGAGAGGAGGAAGCACGGAGCATAACCATCTGTGCTGTTACTAAGCCCTGCTGTCCCACAGGACGTGGCCTCGGTCTGCAGTGGGTGAAGGAGGACGGAGGTGATGATGATGGGGAGGATGAAACCACAACAGACAGGGAAACCGAGTCGCCAGCCCGGCCACACACCCTCATTTCATCAATGAGCAATCAGATAGCATACTTCCATTTGAAAACATTATACATCTCAAATGTAATTAAGAAATTTAGACTGGCATGAATATGTAATGTACACATTGCTCTGCAGATGCCTTTCCCGTCCGACAGGCTGGTGCCGACTTTAATTTGGAAGAAATCCATTTTCATACAAAGGTAACCAAGAGTGACAGGAAATAGGAAGCCTAAATCATTTATCTTCTGTGAACTTAGAAAAAAAATCAGTTAATTGCTTTTCTAGGAAGCTATTTTGTGGAATCATGGTGCTTTATCTTTCTGCTCTTATTCATGGTATAAATGGTGATTTTAAAATGCCCGTCATGAATATGCTGATTAATCAATACACCTTAAACTATGTAATTACTTATTTTAACAAATGAAATTCTGATCAACCAAAAACGGTTTCTCTGTTCTTGTGGATGAACCACTGTGTATCAACCACTAGGAAAACTCCTCATATACATACAGTCTATTAATTTATATTCAAATTCAGGTGTCTCTTTCCTTATCACTGACTCAGGTAAGAGCAGCAGGCCCTGCTTTCCTTCCGTCCTTCCCTGGCTTTTCAGATCTGTTCTATTCTCAGCCATCAGAGCCCTTCTGCAAGGGCGGCCTTAAATCATTGCTGCTCATTAAATTAGTAACAGAAACTAAAATGTGTATGTTTTGGAGTGCCACTGAAGCTGAAACTTGCCAAACAAACTAACTTCATGGCCTGTGAGGCCCATATTCCCATATTTTATCTCAACAGCACTGCATATTAGGCCTGTTTTATAGGATTGTCCCATTTCTGCCTTCCTGTATCACCTAGCATATATATATGTATTTTTAAATTCTACCAAGTTTGAGGCCAATATAAAGCACTCTTTTCAAATCTAAAATTATCATTTTAATAACAATTTCTTATTATTCCATGAGCCAAAGATAGATACAGCATGAAGCTAATGACGCATAAGCTCCAGGGCCTCTTAAGCGAAGATTCCTCCAAGGCCCCAGGAGGGGCCCTAGCAATGAGTTAATACTTGTTTTTGCAAAAATTTCAAGTATAAGGTAATTTTCTACTCCTTTTTTACTGAAGAAAACCCCAAAGACGGTATACATTTTAGGTCCCACAAAACTTGTATCTGCCCCACTAGGTTAATAGTCCCCAGTGTCTGGATCTTGAATTACATGTTAAGGGCAAAACATTTATTTTGTGTGTGTATGCGAAACAAAAAATGATTTGCTTCAACTGGAAATAAGATTTAGTGTGCCCTACCCTAGAATGTTCTAGAATGCATCTGCAGTCATTTCTTATGTCCCTGTCTCTTCTCTCACCTGACACTAGTCACCCTTCCAAGTGATACTCCAGGGAAGGCTCACTTAATGAGGGATGCCATCAAGAATAAAAAAGTCAGCTATAACAACAAAAATATGTTTTTCATTAAACACAAAACTGAGCTGGGGAAAACCAGCCAAGAGACAGGTGTATCAGTTAAAGAAACCCCTTGAGGTCTTTAACTTCCACATCAAATTGCACTGAATTTTTCCACACTAATTACCTATTATTGAAGACTAAAGAATTATAACAAATAATTCACCACGGCAGCAGATAGAGTGCAGATGTTGTAAGAAAAAGAATGAAGAATTTATGAAGTATAAAATCAGGCAAAAGAGATTCACAAATTCTCAATTTTTTAAAACAACACAAGATTTTTCTACTATAAGGATTATGAAGGTGAGGAAATTTTCTAGAACTAGAAGGCCAATTTTAAATTTAGTTTGGACTGTATGTGAGAGAAATTGCAAATTAAAAGCTAAGTGCTGGAGTTTAATTTATTCAATTCATGTAAATTTCTTGCAGGCAGAGATCACAACTTAGATTTTTTTTTTTAATTTCTTCTATTGCATTATACCTAGTCATTGATTTGATTTCTTATGAGGACTGTACCTACACAATGCTATTCAGCTATATTTGCATCTCCATTGTCTTTATGTCATTTTTACCTAACACTTCCTTTTAGCCCCTAAATCCTTCACACTGGCATAAGTCTCACTCTATAGCTAACGTCCTGGGAAACTATAGTCAAGTCATGAAAAAGTTCCCTTTTGGTCACAGCCTCTGTAAATTTCCCTAAAAAACGCATTCCCTAAATTATTAGAAATTAATGTCAGTACTATCAAGAGGACATTTTCATCTAGGTACTTATCTGTGTAAAAAAAATAGGCATTAATATTTCTTAATTATTTGCCATGTTTGTTTTATTCTCTCCAAAAAATAAAAGCAAATGTTTCCTCAAAAAGCAAAATCTGATTAGCTGATAAAATTCTTCAGTTTCTATGCTACGATTGTGCATTTTATAGGGATGCCCTATAAACACTGAGTGATATACTTGCAAAAGGTATTTTTGAATCTCTTGGAGTACTGTAAAACAAACAAGCAAACAAAAAAACTCTTTGAGTCTGAAGGATAGGAAATGTAACTTATAGATACTACCCTGCTGCTAATTGGGAAAGAGTCATTTTCTTATTATAATAGACTGGAGTGCAACACACAAGTGCTGCACAATTCAATTACCATATTTTCCATAATACACAGTTTTTTGCTAAAATAAGGACTGTATTATCTCCCCTACAAAAAAAAAAAAAAAAACCACAAAAACAAACAAAAAAACAAATCCACCAATTAAAACTTTGTTCTGTGAACAACACTTCTTACCTCTTTTCTATCAATGCATGATTGGCCTTTTTAAAGTATTCAGTATAAAATGTTAGGAAGGGAGCAAGCGGACAGGCTCAATGTCATTACATGGGGGAAATGAAACACTTCCTGTATAAAAGCTCTAATTTTTCTTGGTATGACTTTCTATCTCAGGCATTTCCCTCTTTCTGTGATTACTGAACCGTAGTACAATGTGTCATTCTCAATCTGGGGTCTTGGAAGGGCGTCCTGAAAGTGTCCACGTTATTAATGACATACCCAAAAGCCTAATGAAAACTGTACAGTTATCTGCATAAGGCTGTACTGGCTATCAAAAACGGGCTTTTAACCAGGCCTTTATCAGCTCATTGGGTTACAAAGTAAATAAATAAATTACTACCTAATAAATTTGAAGTTTCTCTGGCACATAAAAATCATTTTAACAAAGAATCAATTGGGATTAAAATTATAACGGATTCCTGGCAGTTATAGTCACCTCTGTTCAAGGATAAGCCATGTTTTATTTGCCAGGTCATTTGATGATGATAACACAAATCAAAGGGCTTGATAAATTCAGTTTTATAAGGTGATATTCATATGTGTTTCCTACAAACTTTCCAAAACATAAATGCTTGCAGAAGTTATATGCTGCTTCTATTAATTCCTAAGAATACTTTATGGAATCCATCATAAACGAATAATCAAAAGGAGTTACTGGTGTACATGTCACTTAATTTCCTCATTAGAACCTGTGTAAACATCTCGGAATTAAAAAAAATATATCTTCTCTAAGGGCACTGTGTTGATCTCCCAATTGGTGCACGGTGCTTTCTGAGGTGAGAGCTCAGCTCAGAAATGATTAAGTTCAGCCTTGTCAGACTCCCAACAAGAAACATCAAATCATTTTGTGTTTTATTTGGTCACTAAATCAAATTAAGATACAAAGAATATGCTAGCCACAGTGTTATTCCATCTTTAAAACCGAATATGTCAAAAAGAAAAAAGAAACTGAATAGTTCCTAAGTCCAATGCTCTAGAATTCACATTTTATGTTAGTTAGTATATCACATCACAGCAAAACAAAAAAATGTGCATGCATACTTTTTCGTGTGTTCTTGACAAGTGTCATCAATTTGGAATATAGGATGAAATGTGTTTCTCTAAAACAAGACTTCATTTTCTATCCAGATTTACTGTTCAAGTAGACCAGACTCTTTGCTACTTCTGCGATTATGTGATTTGCCTTTTTGAGTTCTCATATTCCACACACCTAGTCTACACATTTTGTAATGCAATAAATAAATACTTCAGATTAAATTCAAGACGCAAACCAGAAGAATCTGAACTAAAAGATTTCACTCTCTTTATATAACCTAAGACCATTTTCACGGGACAAGGAGAGTCCTTACTTGATTAACATCAATTAACCTGGATTTTAAGTATTATAATATGGATGGGACATCTGATACATTTGAATATTCACCATATTCAATATTGAGTCATTTAATAATTACTTTAAAAATCATTATAAAGTTTCCTTTACGTTTTGGAACATTTCAAAACTGGCAAAAATGTTGAACTTCTGAACTCTTTTACATAAAAATTAACCTCTTTATACATGGCCCTTACAATACTTTTATTTCTAATATATACTATCCATGTCGACACTGACTCATTCATAAAAAAAATCCCTTGAACTATATTGAAGGAAACATTCCTTCCCGAATGAACATAGACACATAACTGCATATGTTGGAACTTAAAAAAATGATGATAATCAATTTGAGATTTTAAGAAATTATTATTTATGTGTACATCCTCCTTTAGCGATTGCTACAAATCCTACCACACAAAGTTGTTCACACGCTGAAAATAAAGAAACATGGGCATTGAATTTATAACTGTCAAGTCATCACTGAGATCAACTCAGATGTATGTAGGTGGCATTGAGAAAAGACTCACCTCTTGTTTGGGGATGCTGAACTTGGAAAGCTTGGCCTTGGCTCTGGCGGACTCTGGCTTGGTGGCCGGGACTCCCCTGTATGACGTGCAGTGCACACCGGTTTCTGTGGATGACTTAAGCTTTGGAGACTCATCAGGAGCCTGATCTTGGCCGTCCATCGGCCGCACGTATGCAGTTGGTTTCTGCTGGACCAGGCTGGGTTTTGAAGCCAGGGATGGAGGAAAGTTCTGAACACAGTGTCCGCTGCCGCTGTGCTTGGCTGCCATAGCAGGTGGCCTTTCCTGGGTCTGAAGACCCACCTCTACATTGCACACTTGTTTGGCTCGTGGCTGCTGTCTGCCAACACCATCTCCAAGCAAGGTCCTGAGAGAGCCTTGGTGTGCTGAGTTGGAAGAAGAAGAAGAAGAAGAAGAAGAGGAAGAAGAAGAGGAAGATGAGGATGAGGGGCTCGACACAGACTGGTTAGGTTTTTTATTATGGTTCTTTGGGTTAGCAGATCTGTTCAAATCAAGCAACCTGTGTCCGTGCTTACTTGCTCTCTGTTGGCCATCCGATGGCGGGTGCCCAGGCTTCTGCCAGCCCATGGTGCCCCTCTTACTCTGCTGTGTGGGGACAGCGGCTGGTGTGGAAGAAGCAGTGCTACAGACAGACGAGGGCTGGGTCTGGGCTCTTGAATCTGCAACAAAATGTTCATCGATCTTGTTCACAGGAGCCTGAGGAACCCCAGGTTTGGGAACGCCAACGAGATGACTCTGATTAGACCTATCAGTTAAAAAGTCTTTCATTTCATCGTAATTGCCTAAAGTATTCTGGATCCGGTTGGAGAGCTCATCCCCCTTGTTCGTCTGGAGAAAAGAAAAACACAACAAGCACCCTGTCATTAGAGAGAAGAGAAACACAGGAGACAACGGAGAGGTGCCTTGCTGGCTCACAGAGACAGGGTTGTCACATTCAGAATGAGAGCTGGGAGATGAAATCAGAATCGTCATCTCTGAAGTCCATCCACCCTGCATCACGCCAGGACCAGGAAGCCGTTAAGAGCCTCAGACTACATCAAAAGGGAATCTATCCTCAGTGGGGTGATGCAGCTACGGAAACCAGAAAATATACCACCGTAGCTTCGCAAAACCATCGGGATTGAGGCTTTCCAGGATTGGGGTTTCTTTTCTTTTATATAGTCCCTCTGGAAGCTTTTCTTAAAAATTCAAATTTGGCTCAAATTGTTCTGCTGCCAATTTCTAAATATATAGTGATTCTTGTCAGAAACCCAGAGTGACAGGCAGAAGAAGTCAGCATACAGCTTAAAATGAACACGGGGCTCAATGTGCAAGGAGACACCAGCCTAAACTACCCATGGTTCCGTGCAGGCCTCAGATATTAGTGAAATCTCAGAAGGTCTTTCATTTTGGAAGACAGCTTGTATCTCTGGCCTTTGGTGTAAATGAGAAACAATCCAGCAGTTTTTTTCTCATTACCCTATCAGGTAGCCTGACCGCAGTATGACCCATGTGTGGCAAATAGGTTACCCAACCTCTTTTTATTTCCGAATAGCTTAGGAAAAAAAAAAAAAAAAAAACATACAAGTGGCATTGACTTTGAAAATCAATGCAGAAATGAAGTCTACACTATGGAAAAAAATCACAGCAAGCAGCTCTCATTATTAAGCAAAAGTTATATTTTACTGAGGCAACAGGCAGTCAAGTCGTGTGAACTGGACACCAAGATTTGTGGGAGAAGACCTCATTCTGAGTGGCTGAGCTGTCTTCCTGGGCTGAACAGGCAGAAAAGCAGCTGAAGTTTGGTGGGTTAACTCTTCCAGGAGAGACTGTCATCACAGGGGGAGAGGTACAAGTGAGGGAGAAGACGAACAACTGAAAACCATCTACCTTGTAGGGTTCACTGAAGAGGGAGTAACTTGAATTAAATGTGCCATCATCCTGCTGAGTTTCCTGATTTCTTCTTTCTCGCTCTTTCCTCCGTAACACATTTCTATCTGGTTCATAGACACTGCGTCAGGAGAAAGAAAAGAGAACAACCACATAGGAAAAAGTTAAAGGCTAAAGCCCAGTGGAACATTCACCTGAGTGCAGAAGTCTGGTTCATGGGCGAATGGCCGTGATAAGGAGAACAAGGATCAGATTAGAGCCAGTCTAATCAAGCAGTAGGAGCTTGGGTGTCTGATAATTACATTCTTCAGGAGGAAAAAAAAAAAATCCTTAGGGCAAGTTCCAACCTGTACTAGACCTCTCTGCCTGATATGTAAGACAGGAAATATCTAAGCAACTTTGACAGGAGAAGACTGAAAGTAATCTTAAGGCAGACGGTAATTACAGCGATGTGTAAATAGAAATTATGAGCCTATTTCCCCTTATGACATAGCCTCTGAGTGTTATATGGGAATGCTCCTGTTCTTGTCTTTCTTTCTTTTTTTTTTTTTTTCTTTTGCATGGCTGTTTCTGTACTGATTCTTTCATTAACTAGCTCCCTAAAGAGCTGTTAAAACTCCATGCTGCAGTGGTTTTCACAGTTATGAGCCTTCTTCTGATCTCTGTTAATCAGTCAAGTCGTCAAACTACTACTGAATCAATTCTTCCTTCTGATATATTTGACACTATCACTCCTCCTAACTATGAAAAATGTGCCAGGAGAAAGGGGTGCAGGAAACGCAGGGAGAGAGTGGAAATTGAATTACGGTATGTCATCAAGGATCTCAGCCTTTTTGTTAAAGAAAATTAATATCTATTCTCCCAAAATATAATTATGAAGTGACCAGACACCAGATAACTGGGAGGACTAAGGGAGAAATAGTGCTCCTTCCCCCTCATAAGGAGAAAATAAAGGGGCTAATTCAACTACTAATAAGGAAGTGACCCATTAACTGAAGGAAGGAAATACACTTGTTTTTTCAGCTCAGTATATAAAGAAATCTGGCCTCGGTGGAGAACTGGCACGTCCCTCAGAATGAGCATTGTCTTCATTTCCTAGCAGAAGCATTTGGTTTAAGTGACCTTGTTCTGCTTCGAGCTCCCACCGAGGCTAATGCACAGGTGCCTGAGCTGGGAGCCAGGACAGCTGCCTACTGACTCTGGTTCTCCCATAACCAGCGACATGATGATGGAGAAGCCACACAATCTCTCTGCACCCCAGTGTCTTCATTATAAAACAGAGATGTTTCATGGCGTTGTAAGGTTTAAACGTGAAGGTAATCTACAAAATGGCTTTGGAATAGCTTTAGGTGCCCAAACTCCAATGTACCGCTTTTAAATGTTAATAATGAAAGGAGCTGTGGGTTCACAGAAACGTATGAAAAGAGCGAGATTCTGTTTTGTCCTGTTTTGTTTTAGCTAAATTGCTATCCTGAGTATAAGAGAGAACATCGTGCCATGTAGCTGTAGAGGGCACAAATAAAATGATCATAAAATAAATACTGCTTATCCTTCTAGCTCTGCCCGGGGGGACAGAATATACTTTTAATTTGCTAAGGGGCAATGCTAAGTACGCTTCCAGCAAGGCTGTGAGAACACCTAAGGCATTTCATTTACATTTAAGATTAGGGAATGTTAAAATACCCAGAACATGTCACCTATTAGCATTTTAATTCATCTTTAGTACGTTACCCAAAGTTATTAGATTGGGGAATCCAACCAGTGACCTTCACATAAACGGAGGCTACAGCCACAGCCTTACCAGCTGAGAGGCTCACAGCTCCGACCTCGCCATCACTAAGAACTCTGGGCGCTACGGTGACAGTGACTGGCAGAAGGGAGGCATAAGATGAAAATGACACTCTTATTCACAGAACCAGGCTTCCAGTTCAAAGAAGAGGCTATGATTGTCCTGCCCTGCTTGTGGACATTTGCAATATGAAACCCCAGCTTTCATGAACATTCCATGGATTTCAAATGGGGACTGCTCTGACGACACATGACTCATGCTGTGGATGGGCATGAAGTGAGCTTTAACAAAGAAGTAAATTCGAGTTTTACTATGAACCTGCTCACTTTGGGACCAATACCAGCATCCACAGTAAGAAAAATAAGCTTGCATTGCATGCACTGCACTTCTTCCCCTCTCCGGCACGTACGGACATCTGGGAAGCACCTACTGTGCAGAACTCCATGCACAGAGACTTCCACAAACATGCTCGCTGCCCTCAGGCAGATCAAACCAACACACACACAAGACTGGTGTGATGCATGAAGCGGCCTTATGTGACATGGAGCAGGCAGGTGGTCATTTAGGATGATTTCAGGGCTTCTGAGAGGCCCCCATGCCCAAAATAATACCTCCTGCATCGGCTGGCTGATGATTGAAATTCCACAACTAGAGAGTCATTCCTCTGGTTTAAGATGTCTTCACCCCTGTAAGAAATGTAGACACCACAAGAAGGGGAAACACTTTAACCTGATCAGCCCTTGGTATCTGAACGTGCATGAGCTTGTCAGCATTTTTGCCAAAGGCCAAGGGGAAAGGGCACAGGACATCAGGGTCCAAACAGGAGGTGTAACACAAAAGGGAGGGACAATATAGAGTATAGCAATGAAAACAAATTTATAAACTCTACCTACTTTGCCCCATGGGTTAGATGTTTAGCATTAGGCTAAAAGCCATAATCAATTAGGCAGCTATCAGACTTGCTACATTTTCAGGGTCAGGGAGTAAGAATCACTTCAAAATATGGGGAAGCTGGAGGGTAGAGGCAAGCTGCTCCTCTTTAACTAAACCTGCCTCATTCCCCGATCTATTTAAAGATAACCAAAAGCACTCCAAGACACACACCCCTGCTGCTAAAGTTCTCTAACAAGGCTCTGCCTGCACACCCAGCCTATGCCTTCTCATACTAAGAAGGACTGAACGCCCTCAGGACCACCCACACATCACCTCCTAATAGAAATGCGCTGGCCATCTTTTATGGGACGGCCACGATGCTTGTGCCTGCAGTGCCCTCCATGCCACCAGATGAAACCAGAAAGACCAAAAATGACAATCATCCCCACCTTCTCCAGAAGAGAGCAAAGGAAACCCAAAGAGAGAGCCAATACTTCTTCAATGCCTTCCCTTTGGTTTCTCTTATCCTTCCTTGGAAGGCAGCTCTGTTGCCTTCACTGAGCATTCAACTTTTCCTAATGGTGACCCACCTGACTCCTTCTCCTTCACTAGAACCACAACCCCTACCTGTCATGTCAGGCCTTGGAAACTAAAATGTTATCTGCTTAAAGCAAATGTCATTGTAGAGAAAGTCTGGACTTGCCACCCGCCATCTTTCTCTAAGCATCTGAACTCTTATCTTTTCTACCAACACTAAATGTTTTAACTCATAAAGACAGTATCTTCCCGACAGTGAGTCCACCATTCCACTAATTACCAGTGAAATCTGTGCAGGTACTTACAATTCCGGAGAGTGCCTTTCTCTTGATCTCTCACCATTAAAACTCAGTCCTCTTCCCTCCTCTGCCATTCAAGCAATGTAAAGACCATGCCATTTGCTTTAGAAGCAAAGGAACCTTTCCCCTGACATGCTGGAAGTCATGTCAGCTTCCCTGGGGATGGTTGACTAAAGTTGTAGAGAATTCTGATTCCTGGCATGCCAATATATACATTAGACTCAGTAAGAGCCTCGTGTTATGAGCTGTGTTATTTTTTTGTTGTTGTTACTAGCAGATGGTAAAATCTCTATCATCTGTAAAGTTATTCCTTATTTCCATGAAAATTATAAGAATCACACTCCTCAAATGTATGTCACCAAATGTATTTATTTATTTTGTATGAAAGTGGAGGCAGCCAACTGCTACAGTATTATTTATTATTTATTGCAGATGCATAACATTCCCAGGAAATGAACCTTTTTAATCAACTCCCTTTAAAAGACTTATTTATTTTTAGAATAAAAAAAAAACAGCCAATGAAAAATGTAGTAAAAACATTTCTGATCATTTCCCTTTATTTGTTTTTAATCTATAAAATGAGGTAAGTGTAGGGTTGAGGCCAAAGCCAATTATGCTGATTAGGTAGAATAGAATTCCAAACATGAAATTATCACCATTTCCAAAATCACTGTATTCTTGATCATATGGTAACAGTATGAAACCAAATAATAGTAATACCTTTGAGTCTGATGGCTTCTCCCTTCTACTGAGCTCAAAATACTTCACACATAGGTCCCTAAATTATCCTTACAATATCCCTTGGAGAAAGACAAGGATGGTGGATATCACTACGGGGCTAACTTTTTTAAAGATCAAGGAACTTAGGATAAGAGTTCGATCATCAAAACAATGTCATAAAGAAGCCATCATGTAGAAGGGACAGCAATGTCAATCCATGGAAGGGGAGCGACCCAGGAGTGAAAGGTGGGCACACTTCCTAAACCCTGATGTCTACAAGCCCACACTATCAATAAACAGTGAATGTGAGCCTCATAAAAGCAAAACAGGACAAATGAGACATAGGGAAGCTACTTTGCATTCAGAGAGAACTAAAAGGAAAATTCTGGAATAAAGGCTGGGTTGTTAAAATTGTTTACAGTCCCCCAAAAAACAAAAGACAAAAATCAATTTCTTTCCACAGTCCACAAGATAAAAGGATATACTTGTAATACAGAAGAGTGGCCTAGAGCACGGATGAGTGAATTTAAAAATTATAGACTCTTAAGTAATAAGCCAGCCAGGGCTGCTGGTATCACCATTTTCATCAAATCCTACCCATCCCTCAGCCTGCTCTCTTTTCTGCCCATGCAGCCCTACTGGGGGGACACGTGCTGGAGCTGGTGGGGCCACCTGCTCAGCGGAGCCTGGGTTGGACCCGGAAGGCCTGGCTGGCCAGGAGGGGCTGCTTTCTGCCCTCCAGCACCCATCCACATGCAGCCTGTTTACATTTGAACATTCGCTGCAAACAAACTGCATTTCCCATGGAGGAGGCTTTCAGCCAAAGGTATATATAGCTAATTGCACCCCTTGACTAGAATCGTCAAAGTGTTTTCTTCTTTAAAACACACACACACACACACACACACACACTCTGTCCTACCTACGGGCATATCTCCAGAGTTGAGGTCTGGAAAACAAGTAAATTCAAGGAGAAGAGAGAGAACCACCTCTCACCGATCTTTTGAAGACAGTTACCATGTTCTCCATGGTTAAAAACTACTCTCCTCTTCATATAGCAGAAATACAATTCACTTCCGTGCAAAAGCATTTCCTGAAAGCCATGGTGTGAGATACAGGGGAGACAATGAGGGCTGAGACTGGCCTTTCCTGCTGCTGAGAAGCTATGGTTCAGGAGACAGGAGAAGAGGGAAGGGGCCCATTCTAAAAGAGCATGTTGACAGCACGTGGTTGGGGCATTGCAGAAGGGAGCGCAGGGAATCCAGAGCGCTTCCTACAGAAGATTGCCTTTGAGCTGGGTCTTGAGGAAAGGGCAGGTGGAGGACAGCGAAGGGAAGAAGAGCTTAAAAGTCCAAGATACACAAATTACTATTAAGTGGCCTTCGACAGTATTTGGAGGAGGTGACCTTTGCCCTCCCCACACCAGCCCAGTTCTTTAACCCGCTGGAATTCCACATTTCAAGTTTCATTTGCTTGGTTTGCTCCACCGCTACCCTGTCATTGCTTCCTTACCCTAAATAAGGTTATCTGACCCCTTCCTGGAGCAGGCTGGGTTTGGAGTAAATAAATGAAGGGTGGACGCAGGGAAGAATAAAAGACACCCTGTCCCTTCCTTTACAGTTTGCATCAGGACGGGCCTTGAACACCTCGACCACAGAGAAGACAATCTTCTGACACTCCGAGTCCTTGGACAAAATGCTAACCTGCCCCTGGAGTGTGCACTGGCAGCCACAGGGGCAAACAGGAAGGAGAAAAGGCACTAAGTAGAGAGAAGAATGTTTCGTAGAAACTCTCCTGTTCTTTGGAGCAGAAACATCAACAACTGTGTATAATTAAAGAAACTTAATCAAACACTGCAAAATTATAACAATTGCTTTAAACTTAATGAGTCAAACTAATTATCATCTCTTGTTATTTATAAAGCAAATGATAAAAGATCAGTAATCCCTTCTTCAGTCAGAGAAAAGCAAGACTGTTGAAGTATACTTGTGAATTCCTTTCTTAATCTCTAGACAGAGCTAGGAGACTGAAAGACAGGAAGGTGGTCAGAGTGAGCAGGTGAGAGAAGCAAGTCAGACAGAGACAAGGTGGGTTGGTAAAGAGGCAAGGATCCCCCAACTGGAGTCCTTCAAGGCCCTGAATGCTTGTAGCCATGGTGCTGGTGCTGGTGCTGGTGCTGGGGGTGAGGGGTGAAGGGTAGGAAGGATGATGTTGGTAGGGGTGGTGAAGAAGAAGGAGGTATGGGGTGGGGGGTGATGGAGGTAATGGTGGTGATGATGGGGGTGGGGATGAAGGGGGTGGTGGGTGTGGCAGCAGTAAGAGGGCTTGGGGGAAGTGGGAGGGGATGGGATGTTGGAGGGTTGATAATGACGGTCATGGGGATGGTGGTCATGGGAGCGATGGTAGTGGGAAGAGTGGTAGCAATGGGGTGGTAGGAAGGGGTGGGGTGGTGGTAATGGTGAGAACAATGGTGAGGTTGGTAGGTAAAGATCTGCTGAGGAGTGAGGACTGGTCAATGGTGCATATAACAAACCCTTAAATCCTGAAGAACATCACTCGGCCCTGCTCACTTATACTAGACATTCCCACACCTCTTTACTCCATTTTCCCCCAGCAGCATCACACCACTGGCTTTGCCAACAGCTTTGTAAGTATGACCCCCAATATTATTTCTACCATAGGTACCTTGGAAAAGTCAGTCCAATCTTACTTGTTTGTCTCTGATCACAAAGGTGATGTCAATCTTAATGCAGTCTTAAAAACTCTCTTTGAGAGCATTTACAGATCTCTGCCTCAGGGCTGCCAATATGTTCTATAAGAATGGGAAAAGAATTGAGGGTGGTTCGTGCCAGAATCACTTGTCCTGTACCACAGCTTTGGTGAAACTAGGAAACAGGAGTCACAAAATAATGAACCCCCACAGACAAATTTAGCCCACAAATATTCCACAGAAAAATAGGCTTTTGGGATCATCTATAACATCTTCCCAAACCCATCAGGCCCATATTAAATTTTGCTAATAACAACAACACTTTACTACTACATGCAGCCACTGCATGAAGTACTTTACATGCATTATTTCACTGAGTAGTTTTCAAAACCCCAAGAGACATTATCCCCATCTACCAGTGAAGAAACAGGAGGCTCTGAGGTTAACTAACTTGTACAAGTCTCATAGCCAGTGAGCGACAATGCTGGGGTCTGAAGCCAGGCAGTCTGGCACCAGAAACCAAATTCTTAGACTCTGCTCCGCTGGCTCCCTGGGGAACCTGCTCACTGACAGGCTTTGACAAATGGTATCCCCATCTTTTGCTAGTAAATGCCAGGCAGAAGGGTGTTAATTTTCAGATCATGACCATTTCAGTTCATTCTTCTAAGATTGGCTAAGACTCCTTGGTTGATAAGTGTTAACTCAAGAATTCTTCTAAAACTTATAAAATGTAACAGAGATAAGCAATTCAAATGAGTTAGCACTAGCAATTAACTAATACTCCAGTCCCAGAATTCTGTATGGTGAATTCCTTAAAAATTAGGGAATACCATAATTACACTAATAAAGACACGATGCTTCTGCAATATGGTGCTGGACATTCGTCGGTTCTTTACTGATCATTTAGTGAGTCCTAACTCCATTTCTAACTCAGTGGAAATGATGACTGCTCCAACTCTCTCTTATAAATACCCTCCAGTGAGTTTTTAGAGAGATGACAGATAAATGACAGCTTTGCATTTCCAAGGGTTAAATGCTTTTCCTGAGGGATCTTAAGTCTTGATGCCATGAGAACAAGTGTCAGGTTCTAATGGAATTGTTCCATTATAAATAAACCACCAGGTTGTATGACAAGCAGCTTTCAAAGAGGCTTTCCACATAGTATAAACAGAGAAGTTAATTTGAGTTTCTTAACAGGACCTTTTTCCTTTAAAATATAAAAGTGCCTTGGGATGAAGCAATTACTCTGATTTACCATCTTCTCCTTGTTAGAATATAAAGATGCAGCAGAGCTTCACAAAAGCAGTAGTAACCTAACCAAACGAGACCCACCTGTAAAGTCCCTACTACGCTATTTCAAAGAGTTCACGTCCAGCCAGCAGCAGCTCTCTGGTGTCAATCACAGCGTACATTATTAGAAGGACGCTTACTCCCAGGACTTTTCATGTTAGAGCCAATAAAGTACTTTTCCTCCACCAAATGCTCAGTTAAATTTCATTTTTACTTTACAGCATCAGTTTCTAAACTTCCACTCCTAGGAATTTTACAGCTGTATACAAGGAGGAGTCATATTTAATAGCATGCTTATGTTTTAACTATGATGCCCTTCCATACAATCCCTGCGTAGCCACTCAGGGTCGTGGATGTGATGCCTTAGACCAGAGGACAGAAGGGTGCCCGAGTCCTCTCATATAACTTTCTGATATCAGTTGGGTCAGGCTTCTCGACACAGAAAGCCCTAAGACCCTGAACATTAGCCATTAAAGAAGGGCTCCTGTTCTCCCTGAATCCAACTGTTCAACTTCTTTTCCTCCCAGAACCACTAATGACATGCACTATCTGGTTGAAATGGGATTTCTGAAAAGGAGTTAAGAGTTACCTTGAGCCACTTCCATCTGTTGAACTGAATTAATTTACCTGTGAGGTACAGAACTGACCCCAGGCTAGAATAAAAGCAAATAGAGCTAACTTTAAGGAAAGAGAGAATTAAAGGAATATGCGTGTCCTCAAATACCTTCTGATGTCGAAGGTATCTGACAGACCAACCATTAGGGTCTACCATGTAGGAAACATAAATGGCAACTACTATAATAGACCTATTAATTTAATTTTTTTATTCTTTTTTTATTAACATATATTATTTGTTTCAGGGGTACATAGACCTATTAATTTATCTGAGAGGGAAAGAGATCCTGTTTTGAAGATGAGAATGACCTATTTTAGTACAGAGCAGTTTATCGGCTTAGCTAGAAGTCTTGGTGGGTAAAGGGAGGAGGGAAGAGGAAAATACGAAGTTAAATCCTCAGTGTCTGCATGAGAACACAGAACCACTGAGAGGATGGAGCCTCTATGTCACCAGGAATGCAGGTCTGGGGTATGAGACCTGGGCTCAGTTCCTCAGTCACAGGGAAACAGAAGCCAATGGGCAGATGCTCCCTCAACTTCCCATCCTCCAACCTTTCTCACCTCACCTGCCACCTCAGGCCTTACATCCTCCTCCCCGCCCCACTTCCTCTTTTCTCCTCCTCAGGCTAACTCTCCTACTTGGACTCTGAAGCCTATTGCCCCAACCCCACCTTCCCACAGATGCTTTCTTTCTAATTAGTCACCATCTTGGTCTCCACTGAGTTTTTTTCATCAATTAATAAACCCATTCAAGGCCCTCCTATCTTCTAAAAAAAAAATGGCAAGTCCTCCCTGAGCTGCTGTCCCCTTCTGGCTGTTGCTCTCCATCGGCCACTGTTTTCTGCAGAGCTATCCACATTTGCTGTCTCTCTCTAATTCCTGGTTTTCCTAAACCCATGTGATCTGGCTCTGCTCTTCACAGCAAGGTCACAACTTCCCCACTAGGCATTCAATGGATACTTTTCACTCCCCAACCTCCTGCACAGCTACCATTGCCTTTTGAGAAGCTTTCTTCCCTAGGCTCTATGGAAATCTATACTCATGATTCACCTCCTGCCTTTTGGGCTACTCCTGAGTGTGCTATGCATGTCTCTACTCTTATGCCGCTCCTTTAGAGTTCATTGCCACTCAGGGTTCTGGGCAAGACCTTGTGTCTAGGCCGAGTCTCTTCTCATGTGACAGTCTTCCTGGTGATGTCATTCATTCTTTGCCTTCAGGTGCCATCTTTATATTAGTGACATGCAAGGCTCCAAGACCAAATCTCTCCTCTAGGCTCCAGACCCAATTATGCAACTATCCACCTGATCTTCTCAAGTCATATTTCCCACAGTTACACAGAGCCCAGCAAGTCTACACATAGCTTATCACCACTCCCTGACCCCAGCCTCTGCCTCCACTCTGTTGCCTATGTCGGTGGATGGCACCACTACCCACATAGTTGCTTGGGTCAGAAACAAGGGCATCCAGTCAACCCCTCAGTC
This sequence comes from Phoca vitulina, assembly GCF_004348235.1. NCBI lineage: Eukaryota > Metazoa > Chordata > Mammalia > Carnivora > Phocidae > Phoca > Phoca vitulina. Next base: position 37,699,077 of record NW_022589725.1, read on the forward strand.
CTGTCAATATCACTCAAATTTGTCCAACTGTCTTCTTCCTTCTCCACCGCCACCTCTTCAGTCCGCGTCACCAGTGGCTCTCTCCTAATCCTTCACAGTGCCTCCCACAGGGCCTCCCAGTTGTTCTTCCTGTCATTTGCCCTTCCACAGTGAAGTGGTGTTTCCTAAAATAGCAGTTTGATCATGTCACTGTATGCTCCACCCTCCCTTGGACAGAATCCAAATCTGGCATCCATGACCCTGCAGGGCCTGGTCCCTGCTTATCTCTCCAATGTCAGCTCAGAGCTCCCCCAATCTCTACACTATGGCCTCTCTTAGAGCCCAGGGGTATGCTCTCCTGATTCTGAAGGTCTCAATTTAATGGTGCTTCCCTCTCAAAAACATTCCCTGACGCCCTCAACAGACCCAAGTCCTGACCTATGTCCTACATAGAACCCTATACTCTCCCTCTAATCACTTTTCTTACATGAATTATCTGAATCCTCCATTAAATGTTCAGCTCCTCAGAAGAGGACCTGTGTCGACTTTCTGTAAATACTTTCTGTATTCTCAGCACCTAGAACACTGCCTGGCATGGAGGAGGTGCTGAAAATAATACTCCAAGTACTTTAAAAATACATGGTAAATGATTTTTAAAATTTTTTCTCATTCCTTTTCAAAATTTAGCGTATATACATATATATACCACAATTTGAACAAACAGGATAAAAATCCATTCAAAGCCTGGGTCTTAGAATGTTCTTTGTGGTTGTAGAGTATAACGATGGGAATCAAATTAATAGTAATACTGAGCAACTGTTTGGTGCTGGAAAGTGTGTAAAGAAAGTTTTATTATTTTATTATCCCTCTCAACAAACTGTTATGTAGCCCTTATTTATGAAAAACACAGAATTTTAATAAATGAACATGCAAATATAAAAATGAAACAAAATCTGTGCCATAAACATTCTTCTGTTCATTTTACAGATAAATGCCTGTCTTCAATGGAGAAATGAGGCTTAGAAAATTTAAATTAGTTGCCTAAGCAGTAACCTTGTTAGAATTAAAATTCTAAGTTCCACAGAAGTTCTGGATATTAAAAACAACTGAAGTGTTTAAAAATATATTTTTATTCAAAAAAATTTAATTAACACTTACTATATACAAAATGCCTGCTAGACATGAAAAAATACCCATTCTTGAGGACATTTCTCTAACTTACCACGGTGAAAGCTCTATAATCGATTAAGCTTGAGTTAGAGGAAGATGTTAAAATTATGATTTATTTGAACTCTATAGTTCTATAATTCATTAGGTGCTAGTGACAGTAAAGATGATTAATTCTAAATATCCGTATAACAGAATGTCAGAAAACCAAGGGGTCTTCCTAAGGCTGATGGATCATTCACAAGTTCCCAATTTTAATTAGACATGTAATCTATCATAAAAATATTTTATTAGATCCCTAGAACATTAGGAATATTATATATTATGGGGCTGCCTGCACATGATGATAATTATCACAGTTCTTTAAGAAATGTTATAAAGAGGACACTCATACATATTCTGCCAACATATTTGCTTCATGTTATCTTAAAATACCTTCCTCCCCTTCTCCTTTCCTCTATTCCCTCACTCCTTACTCTTTCTGTCTTTTTTAATGTGTCTAATATACAACCATACACAAGAGAGTAAATCCAATGTCACAGGCAATATAGGTGGCGGCTCTGTGCCATTAAGATAAATTTATTGTGAAGAATGTCTACGAGAAGGTTCTTCTTTCTCAAAATGCTGTGCCCAGAACAAGGTTGGGAAGTTAGGGGCACATACTAGAGGGAGAGACAGGAGAAGAAACATTTGACTTCTCTCTTCATCTTTGATCTCTGGCAATTCAAAATCAATTAGCCTTCTGTTGAGTTAGCAGGACGATTTCATTCTGTGGGCTTCCATCTTGATTGCCCAGCTTTCGGAGTGCCTAAGGGTCTCCTTCCACTAGATTGCAGTGTCCACACCTCTCAGAATTAGCTGAGGACAATCCCTGGCTTACATTAGGCACTCAGTTACCATTTGTTGAATGAATGGATGGATGGCTGAATTGCCAACATTCATCTTCACTCAACCCCTCTTTTCACTGAATAACCAGTAAGGACAGGCACTACTGTGAGTAGATTTATCTGGTCTTCTCAGGACAGTAAAGCATATGCTATGACACATAAAGGCCTTTCGGATACATTCTGAAAGCAGCAGTCTCAAGGAGTTGATAAAGCTACGTTTTACCAAATAATTCTTTAAATGACTGGCATAAAGAAACATGGGAATGTCATATTGTCCCTTTGGAATTAAAAGTATACATGCATTAATAGAAGATACTGTAATATCTCAATGGGAAACCTACCTGAAAATCACTGAACTTAAAGCTTGCTTGAATAAAAAGCTAGTGATTCAGAGTCAACTTGGAATGATATAAAAGGGAAGACCTAGCAAACATCTCACTGAACAAGAACATTTCCTACCACTGGGCCTATAACATCCAAGGACCCTCCACTACTTTCAAAGATATTAATATTAGGCCAAGAATGAGGAGACCCAGGTAAGGTCTAGCCATAGACAAGTTCGGAGACACTGCATGCCTTAGCAGGGTTAATAAAACCAATCCATTCACTGATCACTGGTTGTAAGAAGCAAATGAAGTCATGAACACAGAATTCTTTGAAAATGTTAAAGTGCTCTGCCGAGGTAAAATATTATTAATGCCTGGAGAGAGGTGATTAAAATACCCACTGTGCAGAAAGAAATACCACTCCTTATCTATCTCAGGCTGTCATTAAATACTGACTTTGACCTGAGGATTTCATATTTAGTAATATACCATTCATATTTAGGATGTCACTGCAGCATTATTTAAACTGCAAAACAAAAACAAATTTAAAGTCAATTAAATATCATTCTTAGGAGACTGGTTAACAAATTATGGTCTTTCATACAATGGGAGACTATGTAGCCATTGGATGGAGGCGATCTAATAGTACAGACATGGAAAAATATCCAAGACATACATATTAAGTGGAAAGAATAAGCTGTAGAAGAGCATAGATGATATAATCTCTTTTACATAAAATAACATGTGTGCTTTTACAGACATTTGAAAATCTTAAAATACTTATCTCTGAAGTGAACGATGAAGTGGCAGGGGGTGGGAAGGAATTTATATTCTTCTGTCTAGCTTGGACGTTTTACAAGCACATTACTTTTTTAATACAAAGCATATTTTTAAAATATTGACAGTGTTAAGTTTTAATTTGTTTCTCCCTTCTGAACTATCTATAAACATGCAAAATATAAAATTAAGGCAATGATTAGTAAATAGAGCACAGGTTTATATGCAACACTCTCCTGGGATCCTGGCTCTCCCTACCAGGCCAGGCTCTGTCCCCCTCCCCCCTCATTCCTCCTGCCCAAGGATGAACTGAACAGATCTCTCCACAAACCTAACCTGTAGACTTTAATCCAACCAAACTCCATGTTGATCAAAGCCTTTCTGAATCTGTCAGTAATTCCCCTGTACTTAAGCATGCCAAACAAACAAAAAAATCACCGTATTCATCCTGTTTGCATCTACACTGATTTATCTGAGTTTCAGACAAATAATCTGCATAATTCCCAGGGATAACTCAGAAGACACCAGGTCATATCAAACCAGGTCTGGAAACATCTCTTTATAAACTCAACTTGCCTACTTCTCCAGAGAAATACAGAACCTCAATAGGACAAACCTGGGTATAGAGGCGACAAACCTGGGTACGAAGGTGTCTGAGACTTTCAATTTATAGGAGGATAACAATTTACCTCAAAAAGCGTTTACTGAATTGCCAAAGCCCTTCAGAAACTCTGAATTCTGCTCTCCTGGCTACAAATTGGTTAACTGTCCATTCTATTCCCTCATCCGCACCACCCCCCTTTAATCTCTCCCCCCATATAATTTCATCAGTACTCCCTTGGTTTTTTGTGTCAGACCGTCTCCTTAGCTCTCATCTAGTCTAATTTTGTTTGCTGTTTGAGAAATAGTATTTACTGTATTAATTTCTTTTCAAGTTAGTATGTAATAATGTTGGAATTTTAGATAAAAATGCATTGTTCTTCAGATTATAATATGCATTTCCTGTTTCAAATATTTATATTTTAAAAAGTTGTTTAGTATTTACATCTCATAAAATAAGGAAATTACCATTAATAAATGCAACATCTCTTAATATTAGGCATATTATACATTCTTAAACATTAAAGGCTATGACCAATAGCATCTTCTTATACTATTCTTATACTAGGAAAATATTGGTAATTCTGCAAATTCAATGTGCCATTTTCTATCCATGTCAATTATTTTATTAGGCACATTAAATTCACAAGAGAAAGAATAATAAATTTGTAACAACTGCACATCCTCACTAATAAAGAAATGCAGAGCAAATCAAAGTGAAACCATTTTTACCTACCCAATTAGAAAAAAATTTTTAAGTGAGTTGGAAAATTTATATTCAATCCTGGTAAGTGTTGGGTGACAGTGGTATTTCCCATGTGGCTGGAGGGAGCCTAGATCAGAACCAGGTTCCTGAAAACAGTTCTGCATTTTGTAATTCATATTCAGAACCTTTAAAAAGAATCTTTTAGGGGCGCCTGGGTGGCTCAGTCGTTAGGCGTCTGCCTTCGGCTCAGGTCATGATCCCAGGGTCCTGGGATCGAGCCCATCAGCGGGAAGCCTGCTTCTCCCTCTCCCACACCCCCTGCTTGTGTTCCCTCTCTCGCTGTGTCTCTGTCAAATAAATAAATAAAATCTTTAAAAAAAATAAAACAAAATAAAACATAAAAAGAATCTTTTACCTTGCTAATCTCCTCTTAGGAATCTGTTCAAAGGAAATTGTCAGAAATGAAGAGATTTATGCAGATGAAATTTCATCCAAGAACTGTATATAAGAGGGGAAACTAGAAGCAACCTGATGTGCAATAATCAGAAAATAATTAAATCATTATTTACTGTAGCCATTAAAACTCATGTATTTCAATAATACCTAATGACACAGGAAATACTCATAATGTAATGTTAAAGAAAAAAAACAGGATAAGAATTACATAAGCAAATGATCAAAGTTTGTTAAAATTATACAAAAGTGTATGTGTGTGTGCACATACACACATATATACATAGAAAAAAATCTAAGAGAATACCAAGATGTTAATGCTGGCTATTCCTGAGAAATAGAAGAAATAAAACTTTCTTTTTCCTTTGTTTTTGTTTGGTGTGTTTGATTCTTCGCACACTTCGTACAGATTAGGATGGCAGCTCTAAGACGCAGACAATAACCAGTGTCGGCGAGGATGTGGAGACACTGGAGCCCTGTGCACACTTCGGTGGGAATGTAAAATGGTGCAGCTGCATTAGAAAACAGTATGGCGGTTCCTCAAAAAGCTAAACATAGAATTACAATAGGACTTAACAATCCTACTTCTGGCATATGCCCAGAAGAATTGAAAGCAAGGTCTCAAAGAGGTATCTGTATATCCATGTTCAGAGCAGCGTTATTTGTAACACCCAAGAGGTGGAAGCAACCCAAGTGACCAATGAATGGATAAACGAACTGTGGTTTACACATATGATGGAATATATTCAGCCTTATAAGGAAGGAACTTCTGACACTTGACATATACTACAATCGGCTAAACTGTGTCCTTCCTAAATTCCTACATTGAAGCCCTAAGCCCCAGTACCTCAGAATGTGACTGCACGTGGAGGCAGGGACTCTAACGAGGCGATTCAGTTGCAATGACTCATCAGGGTGGGTCCGAATTCAATCTGACTGGTGTCCTTCCAAGAAAAGGAAATTTGGACTTACCAGGGAGACACCAGGCACATCTGCGCACAGAGAAAAGACCATGTGAAGAGGCGGAAAGACAGAAGCCATCTGCAAGCTGAGGAGAGAGGCTTCGGAACAAACCAAACCTGCTGACTCTTTGATCCTGGAATTCCAGCCTTGTGGGAAAATAAATTTCTGCTGTTTAAGCCATCCCATCTGTGGTATTTTGTTCTATAATCCTATCAAACTAGTACATACAACATGGACAGACCTTGAGGATATTATGCTAAGTGAATGAGCCAATCATAAAGAGACAAATACTGTATGATTCCACTTATATGAAGCACATAGAGCAGGCAAATTCAGAGACAGAAAGCAGAAGGTGGTTGCGAAAGGCGGGGGGGCGGGGGGGGAGAGACAAATGGCGAACTGTTTAATGGACAGAGAGTTTCAGTTTTGCAAGATGACAACAGCTCTAGAGATTTGCTGCATTTAACACTACTGAACTGTACACTTAAAAATGGTTAAAATGGTAAATTTTATGTTGCATGTATTTTACTGTAATTTAAGACAAAAGAAATAAAGTAGCAATCTGAGTTAAAAATTATTTAACAATTATAAATGTTATACATATTTTATTAGCATTTACAATAAATAAAATATTATCTATTTAATTCACGTCACTCAACAGAATAACAGTATTCTAGAAGTTCACCCCAATTTTGCTCCCATGCAGTCTTCTCCATCTCGGTAAATAGCAACTCCATTCTTCCAATTGGCCAAAAAACCTTGGGGTTTTCTTCACATAAGAAAGGGGAGGAAGCTGGAAGGATCTATGCAATCCATGTGATAATGGGTTAGAGCTGGAGACATCAGCCTGAACTTATGTTCAGCTTAATATATATGCAGGTGGATACATATGTAAATATTTATAGATATGTGTATATATACACAGGTTAGGATATACACATATATGTCCTTGTTCTGTCAGCTGACTGGGCCTAGAAACATCAACACCTCAGTGGCAATGAGCAAGCATTCAGATCTTGGTTTCTAAAACCATTCTCCAATGAAAGGAACCAGGGCTTCTTGAAGAAATGGCTGACTTTAGGACTGACACAGAAAATATACAAGATAGGTCTGAATAAACTTGTAGCACCAAAAAGCAAGACCACCACCACCACCAATGATGGGCATATGTCCAAAAAATCTAGAAGCCAACTGAAAAAGTTTCCATAGGCCAAAGCTGGAGCAATTTGAACAAGAAAATAACTAAAACAGTATTGGAATATTAACCCAAAGTAAAAAAGGAACACCCATGAGTCCATACTAAATAAATAAATAAATAAATAAATAAATAAATAAATCCAAATAATTTATATAGATACTCCACTTTTAGGGAGGAGAAACATAACTCCACACTTCTTAAGAACTACAACTATATCCAACAACTAAATAAATCTCACAGACACAACAGTGAGTGAAAGAAGCAATACAGAGAAGAATAGCTACTATGTACTTCCATTTGTATGATGTACAAAAACAAGTAACTATAACTTTAGTATTAGAATTCAGGATAATGGCTATCTCTGGGGAAAAAAGGGGAAAGAATAATGATTGGAAAGATGCCCAGGAGAGATTTCTGAGATGCTGGCAATATTATATTAAACTTGTTAATGATCTATGTTCTATCAATGATCTAGTCAACTCAATGAATTAAACTTGACCACTACCTCATACTATGCCTGAAACCAATGTCAGTTCAGGGGGGAAAAAACCACCTGAAATTGATTTTGATGTGATGTAGTGATCAGTTTCATTTTTTTTTCCACATGGCAAGCCAAATGACCCAGCTCTATTAGTTGAAAAGACCATTATTTTCCCATTGCTATGCAGTGCCAACTTTTGCCATAAATCAGGTCTTCATATAGGTGTGGTTCTGTGGACTCCTTTTTCAATTCCATTTGTCTATTTGCCTATCCCTGTGCCAATACTATATGTCTTAATTACTACAGCTTTGTAATAAAAGTCTTGATATCCAGCAGAGTAAGTCCTACAGCCTTATTCTTTTTCAAGATTGTCTTGATATTCTTGACCCTTTATATTTGTCATACATATTTTGGAACCAGCTTGCCAATTCCACACACAATTGCTGGGAGCTGGGAGCTCGTTTAGGAACAGTATGCATATCCTCACATATGTCATATCCACATCTCCTCCCTTGCAAAATACGGAAGCACAGAGATGTAGTTTTCCTTCAATAGGGTGCCTGAGTGGGGTCACTGTCACAAAAAGCCCCCACTCCCATTGACACATTACCAACATGTAGCATAAGCAAGAAACAGACCTACATCATCAAAAAAAAAAAAAAATCCTAAAAGTTCTATGGCCTTGGGGTAGGAAGAGGAGTTATAAGAAAAAGATCCAATATTAACTCTGAATTTATTTCAAATATCTGAGCTACAATAAGCTTATTGCATATAGACTTATACACACAAATATGGGATACATGAATTGTTATTTCTGTATGAAACATCTGAGTTACTTGCAACTCTCTGAAATTAACTCAAACCATTTACCAGATGGTAAATTCTGGAAATAAATTTAAAATATGCAAACAAAATACTATCTGACTTTTATATGAAACACAGAGTACCTAATTATAGCCTCATATTTTAATTTTGAGAAGAGAAAACAATACAGAATTTTTATTTCTAATATCAGCTTTGAATGATAATCAATTCTGATTTGCAAAAAGGTCTATGTTTTGCAAGCAAATCAGTATTTCCCATTTGGGATTTTTATTGGATAATAAAAAGCCTTATGGGCTAAGAATTCATCAGGATTAATAAAAAAAGATGCAAATTCTTATAATACAATGTGTCCCTCAACTTTTTAAGAACCTCTGCAACAGCTTTTTGTGTATATCAAATTAAGATTTACTATCTAATAAAATTATGTAGCAGTAATGTACAACCTTTATCTAATGTCATATGATTCTTCAACATTTATCCCTGTTACACTGCAGCACATAAATCATGCAGGAGAACTCTCAAGATACATATTATATAGGGCACAGGATTATTTTGATTTAATTCTTGATAAGAAGTGAAGCAGTAACTTGTTACTCCAGACGGGCAAATCAATATCAAATGCTTGTTCTAAGATCGGTTATCACTCTAGTCATGCAAGTAGCTTGAAAAACTGAAATATTAGCCTTGACAAAAGGATTGCTCTATTTGTTTTCCAAAGGCTTTCCTGCGTGACCCAATACTTAGTTTTATGCCAAAGAAAATCAATTTCTTTATTCAACTTGTCAATCAGAAAACACATATAGAAACAATGACTTTATTGGAGCACATAAAAGAGCAATGAATAATAATGTAAGATGAAATGGAAATATAAAGTGGCATTACATACAAAATATACATATGTAACAATGCAACTAACATACATATATAGACTTACATGCAAAAAAAAGAATTAAATACAGAAGTTAAAACTAAACTGACAAAAATCAGTTGCACAAACTCACTCCCATCTTTAGTTTTCAAATACAGCAATCTCTTTTCAATTCAGAATTCAAAAAAATAAAATCATTAGAATAACCAGCTTTTCCTCTTAAAATGAAAATCTACAGAAATCCAATTTTTCTTTCCTTTTCTTTTATCTGCAAACACTAAACTATGTAGAGGGATGATAGTGTTGGCACATTTCTATCAGAATATCAACAAAGAAAACATTTCTCTTTAAATGAAGAGCCCGAGTGACTCTGAATTACACTTTACATAACAAAGAACCAAGAAATTATCTAGCTTTTGATCTTGTACCAATAGAAAGAGTTTCAAAAAGGTATACATTAGATACCAAGCTAGAAAGCAACATAATACATTGATCTTATTGCCACCCAAGTTCCCCCATCCCATCAAGACCACTCAAGTTCACCATGTATGAAGTATTCAATGTCTCCCACATTAATTGCTTCATGTGAGTCTTCTTTTATTCTAATGACTGGGTATTGCCAAACACCAAGTCCTGGCTCTAAAAAGTGAAATCTGACCAAGGAAAGAATCTGATTCTTCCTTGTTTCAATTAAGAACAAGAACCTTCCCGGGGCACCTGAGTGGCTCAGTCAGTTGAGCATCTGCCTTTGGCTCAGGTCATGATCCTGGTGTCCTGGGATCGAGCCCCGCATGGGCCTCTGTGCTCAGTGGGGAACCTGCTTTTCCCTCTCCCTCTGCCTGCCTGCCTGCCTGTCTGCCTACTTGTGATCTCTCTCTCTCTCTGTGTCAAATAAATAAATAAAATCTTTAAAAAAAAAAAAAAGAACAAGAACCTTCCCTTCTATGTATCCTCAGTACCTAACAATGCTCAGCAAACCACGGGCCCTTGATGAGTATTTATTCAATGAAAGAACAGGAAAACATATATTCTTTGTGTGACCTTAGGCACCTAATGTCTTTTGGTGTAAGTTTTCAAATCTCTAAAAACAAGGACATAATAATAATGCACGCATGCCTTCTACACTGGGTCGTTGTGAGAACCAAGTGAATGAACAGGTATGAAAATTATCTGTTACCCATAAGTATGTTACAAAGGTAAGTTGTGAGTAAAGAAGCATTCTTGGAATGGGGGTGGTGTAGCAATGAGGAAATTTCAAGGAATACAGCTTTCAAAGGTCCAGATTTCCCCTCTGTCCCTTAATCTACACTTAATCTACATCTTGGCTCACAAAGATGTTCCATCCACTGAAAGAGACCAATGATATGGTTCTAATCAAAATTGAACGTGTGTGCCAGGGCTCTGAAAAATAAAGTGCTGAAGAAAATTTATCAAACTCTTTCCTGCGGAGGGTCTCCTCCACCATGAATTCCCCATTAAGATGGATGGTGCCACCATCCTTACAATGCCGTAGGTTTGAAGTGCCTGCCGTCCACATGCTACATTCAATTCCTTCTATTTAATAATTCTTGGGTTGCCCCATATACTGTCCTAGGCCATTATTACTTTACCAGCTTTTTAAAAACCTAACATATCATTACAGATCCATTTTTGGGTTTTAGGATAAGTACAGTATTTGGGAAAGAAAATATTTTATCCTACTCATAACATATTCAAAAATAAATTCTAACAGTTTGAAGAATAATTGCTTTAAAATGAAGCAACAATAGGGGCACCTGGGTAGCTCAGTCGGTTAGGCCTCCGGCTCTTGCTTTCAGCTCAGGTCGTGATCTCAGGGTCATGAGATTGAGCCCTGTGTCATGCTCCACATTCAGCACAGAGTCTGCTTGTCCCTCTCCCTCTGCTCCTCCCCCAGCTCTCTCTCTTTCTCTCTCTCAAATAAATAAAACCTTAAAAAAAAATAAAATGAAGCAACAATAAAACAACAAAAAGAAAATATAGATAAATATTTCTGTGATCTAAGAAGGGGCTGGCATTCCTAGTCATTAAAGCAATGAAAGAGAATGAGAAAAAATTTGACAGATTTGATCATGTAGAAATTATACTCTTCTATACATCATAAAATTCCCACAAATTTATCTTCAAAAGATTAAAGATAAACTGAGAGAAGATGTAAAACATATAAGAAAAGGGGTAATAGTTTTATTCTATATATAAAGATTTCTTATAAATATAGAAAATGGTTTTAAAAGTCAGATAAAAGTGAGTGAGGGCATGAACTCTAAGTGACAAAAAAATATAAAAATAAGAGAGGGGGGTTGCCCGGGTGTCTTAGTCAATTAAGTGTCTGCCTTCGGCTCAGGGTCCTGGGATCGAGCCCCGTGTTGGGCTCTCTGCTCAGTGGAGAACCTCCTTCTCCCTCTCCCTCTGCCTACTGCACCGCCTGCTTGTGCTCTCTGTCAAATAAATAAATAAAATCTTTAAAAAAAAAAAAAAAAAAAAAAATTAAAAAAAATAAAAGAGAGACAGGGAGAAACAAAAATAACCAAACATGTAAAAAAAAGAGCAAATCACCAGTACTTTTTAAAAAGAAAAAAATAAATAATAAAGAAATACCACTTTTCCCTACCAAATAGGCACAGAACTAAAAAGTATAATCCTCAATACAGACAACTGTACAGGGCAGCAGGAGGTCTCATATGCTCCTGCTGGTAGCAAAACAGGTCAAGTCTTTCTAAAGGGAAATTTGGCAATATATCAAGAACTACATAAAAGCTGACATACTCCAATCAGGAATTATTGGCAATATGTGCAATGACTTCTATACAAGAATGGTCACCATTGCACATGTTCGTGTAACAGCTAAAATATTAAGAGAAAAAACCCTAAATGTCCAATAGGAGGATGGCTAAACGAGTTATGGTACATTCATGTAATTGAGTATTAGGAATCTGTTTTCAAGGAAAATGTAATGATATGTAATGATAAATGCCCACAATATTAGTGAAAATGGAAGATTCGAAACTATATTGGCGATGATCCAAATATGGGGGGAAGGTGCAAATATGAATTACACACATTTCATAAATATAAAAGTCAAGAACAGCACTCTCAACTTCAGCTTGGAGTGTTTTGGGGTTTTTGTTTTGTTTTGTTATTGTTCGATCTGGGTCTCTGTAGACTCTGAAATGGCTTGGGTAGAAGAAATACTTTCAAAATCAGTATTTCAAACTATAAAACTCTAGGCCTTATTTCTTCTCACCCCCCCCCAAAAAAAAATCCTCATAAAGTCATTAAGGGAAGACAAAAAGAGAGAGAGAGAGAGGGAGAGAAAGGCAAATACAATACAGGAATAATTCTGCCGTGAGGTCCAAGACAGAAGAAGAGAAGGACCATCAGCCCCCCGTGTGGTCCTCCAGAGGACACAGGACCCAGTGGAGGCACCCATGGACACCCCAGCTGAGCAACTGTACCTACACCCTGCCTACTTTCCCACCACACTAAGGCTGTCGTGTGGTTTTACTCCCAAAGATTTCAGCCAGAGACCGTGTGGCCCCTTATTTCATTCCCCCCAGGATTCCAGCCTTCCAGCATCCATCAAATTGACTTAAATTTTCCTCAAATTGAAAAACAATCTGGAGATATCAATACGCCCCAAAACAACGTACAAGTATGTACATATCAAAAAGAGAAGAGCTGCAAAAAGCGTCTTACAGAAAGACACAGAAAAGAGTAAACAATGTCAACCGTTTTGTGGATTAACAATACAAAGAGAGCTTTGATGTTATTTCTCACGCATTTTATAAGCATTGGAGAGAGCAAGTGAAAGACATCACACGGCTTGTGGTTGGGGGATAAAAGAGGCTGGGTACCAGTCCAAAATCTTCCCATGATTTGACCAGTGCCACATCTATGCATAGAAAAGACTGAAATGTAACAAAGCATTCAAATGGCTTAATTTTTACAAATGGGTCATGGGATTATGCAACATGTCTATTTTCTTCTTTATAGTTTCTCTACTTTTGAATTTTTCTGCAATTAATCTATCTTACTTTTATGAGAGAAAACTATTATAACAGTGTTTACATTTTAAATTAGTTAAATGAAATACCACCTTCATTATGTCATTTTCCTGCTCAAAAATCTACAATGGCTTCCTCGTAACCAGGAACTATCCTATTAAATTCACACGCCTTCAAATATTTTCTTTCAGGCCTGAGCATGTCCAGAAGCCTTAGCATGACGAAAAGCCTCTCCCCACCGGGGCTGACCTACCTGCCTCCCTCCTTAGTTCTACAGAAGTTACCTTCTTGCATGCGTCCATATAGCAGACACATGGGACTGCTCCCCAAGGCATCGTGTTCCTTTTCACGCACACACCTTTGCTAACCTTCTTACTTAACTTGAAATTCCTCTTCCGTCTCTTTCCCCACCTCCCATTCACTGTCAGCTCTGCTGGAAGGTCCCTCTGCTCTAGGAAGCAGTCCCTGACATAACCCACTGCTGCCTCCTCCTTGCTCCAGGTGCCTTGGGCTCACATCCAGCAGATTAGTTTCCATTTTCTCCCTCCCCCAGGAGACTCTGAATTCTGGGGCACGTATTCATCGCTGTTCTCCCCAGAACCTAGCTCAATACCTAGCTCAAAGGGGCACGGAATAAATGTTTGTTAAATTAAGTTCTCATCTCAACTGTTCTAATTCACAGAAATCTCAAATATGGAGATTTCTAATACTTCAGCTTAGCAAACATCTGCTTCAATGCTACCGCCCATTTCAAACCCAACAACTGTATCTGCCATGCTTTCTAAGTGGGATTCCATCTACCTGCATGACCCATAACCCTCTCAACCCTTGTCATTTCCTTCATAGAGTGCTTCTCCTCCCTGACCACAGTCTCCTGACCTCCCCCCGATATGTTTCTCTGTCCTTATGTTTTCTGCTGGACCTCTCTAAATCTGTAGTCATTTGGGCCCTGTGTGCCCAATGTTATTAAGCACTCTGGTAATTGTTCCTTACAACCTCTCCCATCAGACTGTAATCTCCTGAAAGAAAATGTGACAAATTACTTGGAGTGCCATTTCCCCTGAGTCCCTGATACAGTACTCTGCACAAAGAGCTCCACCCCAATGATCACAGCATTCCTTTGCTCCGAGAAAGAGTTCAGTCTAGCTGAGATGCAATGATTTTACTATTTCAGCCAATATACATGAGTGAGTTGCAGAAGTTCCAAATGCTCCTGGAGACCTCCCTCTCACCAGTAAAGGAAAATAATGTATAAGAGACCCCTTTTGTAGTCACTAGCAGTAGGAGAAAATGTTCTAGTTTTACATCCTTATCAGTTACACCAGAGGACCACCACGAACCCCTGAGGAGAGCAGGATGTTGAGGCAGTGTTTAAAATTGCTGTCAAGGGGCGCCTGGGTGGCTCAGATGGTTGAGCGTCTGCCTTCGGCTCAGGTCATGATCCCGGGGTCCTGGGATCGAGCCCCACATCGGGCTCCTGGCTCAGCGGGGAGCCTGCTTCTCCCTCTCCCTCTGCCTCTCTCCCTGCTCATGCTCTCTCTCTCTCTCTCTCTCTGTATCTCTGTCTCAAATGAATAAATAAAATCTTTAAAAAAAGAAAAAAGTTTAAAAAAATAAAATAAAATAAAAAATAAAATAAAATTGCTGTCAGCATCACCAGATCTGACACACCTGCCTGGCAAGAGCACCGCAGATCTGGGGTGCTCAAGCACCTGTTTCATTCACCTGATACTTACAGGCCTGCCTTTTCTTCAAAGGATTTTCTCATGGACAATCACAAGCAAAAGCAGTGTTAGGAAACACAGTTTCAGGGCTTGGGAAGTGGCGTCTTGCCGGGCCAGCTGGGAAGTCAGACTGATCGATGATAGGACAAATCCCCCTGAGAGGAGAGAGCCCCACCTGGATAAACCCTCGAAGGAGAACAAGAAGGGTGAAAACCTCAATCCGTTGGAGAATGTGCTTTGTGACAGGGTCAGGACCTGTGTTCCAACTGTAGTCTGTCTCATATTGTGGCCAGTTTTTTAACTGTATCTCCCCGACCCCCACGTTATTAGGATTTGTAAAGTAAACAGAAAAGTGCAGCTCTTCAGGCCAAGGGCCGCATCATCCCAGGGGGTCAGGGTGGCACTCAGGATCATATCAGCCCGGTCAGATTCTCATCCGGGTTCCAGCCTCCCTCTTCATCACCTTGAAAGCTAAACCAATCTGGGTCTCTGGGTCTTCCAAAATAAAGCCACACCGAGCTAAAACTATGTGCAAATGCACAATTTCTTGAGGACAAAAGTCGTGTTCCTATTCATTGAAGGCTCTGCCAGGAAGATGTCAGCAAAGGCGTTCAGGAAGCGCCTCCTGAGCATATGGTATTCTCCAGTTCCACAAAAGCAGCACATAGGTGCAACCAGAAACTAGGAACCAGGTCTCATCTCAAAGGTATGGCTTTGACTACACTTGAACTTCAGGGAGCAGAGTATTTTTGAAATACATCTTGGAAAATACCTGGCTTGTAAGTAAAAATTATATATTCAGGGTACTGTCAGTGCTTATCCAAAAGAGAGTGTAAAGCTAAGCAAAATATTCTGTTAACAGTAAAAGAAGTATCATGATTTTAATTCTGGAGTGCTAAGTCAACTAATCTTCAATGTTTTGTGTTCAGATGACAGGCAGGCAGCTGAACCTAGACTTTATGCTTGTCCAATTAATCAAATAACCTCCATGCCACTTATCCTTGGAATTGGCATTAGAAAAGCACCCATGTGCCCCCAAATCATATAAATTCCATGGTTTCCTATTCATTAAATCCAGGTTGGCTTATGCTGATATGTCATATTTTGACATGTAGCCACAAGGGATATACAATCAAAATTAAGAGGAGACCCTAGCTAAAATTGGCATGCCCTATTCAAATGAACAATTTATGCCTACACATGGATAAAAATGTATATATCTTCTCCAAATGATGAATATTAAACCATTAGAAACACAGAGAGATATAATTCACTTACTCATTTCTTTTCGTTTTCAACCACACAGACTGAGGGAGTGTTCACATCATAGCAAGTACACGTGCTATTATTACATGTAATTATATACCCACTATCAATACTACTATCATCATGGTATTTACCGAAAAAACCTGCAGCATTGATAAAATCCTATTTTTCTCCTGCTTTCAACCCGCCCATGGCTTCCGTCTGCATTTGGAATAAATGTCCAACTCCTCGCTATTGTCCCCAAAGCTCCAGCCAGTGCCCACTCTCTGAGCCCACCCCACGCCACCCCCACCCCATCCCACAACCTCGACAGCCCCCTGGCCCTGTCCCACCATCACTCACCCCACCCACGGCACGCTGGCCTTCTTTCTTTGTTCTTTGTCCCATGAATGAGCTAGGAGAAAAGCCCCCATCCCTGCAGTTTCCTTTGCTTTTCCCCAAGACCTCTGTGTGGTAAACTTCTCAAATCTCAGGTCAAATGTCACCTCATCAGTGGGGCTTCCCTGGCCATCCTAATTACTGTTGTCCTCCACCTGCAAGCACCCTCTACCATGTCCCTTATCACCCATTTTATTTTCTCTATAGCACAAATATATTTTAATCTGAAAGCTGTTGTTTGGCCCACTGAAATGTGAGTTCCAGGAGGAAAGCTGTTTCTTTTTAGTGCAGTGTCTGGAACCTGTGCCTGGCACACAATAGGTCCACAATACGTGTTTGTTTCCTAAACGAACACTGGGCTAGGAGCCAGATAAAGCAAGTTACAGATGAGGCAATCCACATGCCTGAAACTATCTAATGACTGAGAAATAAATGGAAACAGAGAAAAATATTTAGCAGTTGTACACTAAATTATGATTAAGTAATCAAAGTTAGCTGAAGGTATCCAACATGAATAAATTATTTAACAAAATAAACAACATGAATAAATTATTTAATAAAATAAAGAAGGGTCACGGGGCTCAGTCAGTTAAGCGTCTGCCTTCAGCTCAGGTCATGATCCCAGGGTCCAGGGATGGAGCCCTCCATCGGGCTTCCTGCTCAGTGGGGGGTCTGCTTGTCCCTCTCCCTTTGCCCTTCCCCCTGCTCATGCTCTCTCTTGCTCTCTCTCAAATAAATAAATAAAATCTTTAAAAAAATAAAGAAAGAAGGAAGGGTCACATGGAAATGTGAGTGGCCTGGACTGGGAAGGCTTTCTGAAATTTGATAATGAAGAACTTGATGAAATTTCTAACATGATCATACGGACTATTTGTATCTTCCCAAATTCATACGTTGAAGACCTAACCTCCAATGTGATGGTATTTGTAGGGGCCTTTGGGAAGTAATTAGGTTTAGAAGAGGTCATGAGAGTGAAGCCCCTGTGATGGGATTAGTATCCTTAGAAGAAGAGAAAGAGACCAGACACATCTCCCTCTCCACATCCCCTCTCTCCCCACTTCTCCATGTAAGGACAGCCCAAAGGCAGCCTTCTTTCTGTAAGCCAAGAAGAGGGACCTCACCAGACATCAAATCTGCTGATACCTTGATCTTGGACTTCAGCCTCTAGAACTGTGAGAAATAAATGTCTGTTGTTGAAGTCCCCCAGTCTATGGTATATTTGTTACAGCAGTCCAAGCTAACTAATACACAAAGTGTCTGATATGGCACCTACTGCCTGGAATATCATAGCTGTCCAATAAATATCACTGAATTTTGAAATATTCAAACTAAGAAAAACCTAAAATGTTATTTTAGTTTTCTCAGTGAATATTTTTAAAGACCACTTCTCTATAATTCCTACTGATGTTCCTCTCCAGCATAAATACCAGATTTGTGGATATTAAAATTAGGCAATAGAAAAACTATCCATGAATGTAGGTAAGATACAACTTGAAAGAAATTTTTTTTTTTTTAAGTAGGGAAGATTTTTTTGCCAGCACTACAAATTTCAAAGAGCCTTTGCAAGTGCAAACAGACTTCAGCTTTTTCACATTTCTCATGCCCAGAAATTGGGACATTAAAATGCCAGGAATCCTTTCAATATCTAAAATATGTGATAAATGCAGAAGAAACTCTCAAATGACCAAGATAACTTCTGTGGAGCTGCCAGAAAGCCAGATGCTTCTTTCAAAAGAATATCAATTTGGCTTTGAACGAATCTGTGGCCTTAGCCCCAAACAGGAAGGGCAGGTGGGATGACATGGTGTGCAATGCACATCACGGTCCCCTCGGAAAGCATCTTCAGACAGCAACACTGTGTTACTACCAGCCTGGGCGTCACGTGCCAAACACATGGCTCTGCTGTATCTGAGGACAGGAACTGGAGGGATTTGGTCTGGGGCCATGCAAAATGAATTCTGCACCATCACATGGGAAGCATGTTATATTGAAAAAGATGCAAAATAGCTTCACCACACTTGAGATTTTTATTTTCAGAGAAACTGAACATAGTTGAAGAAAAAAAAATATAGCTGCATTCGAAAAAAGTTTCATGATGCAGGATACTAGAAAATACAACTTTTCTTTTTAACCGATGCATACCACAAAGAGCAACTGTTTTTACTATTGCCATCTACCAAACTATCAGCTGTGTGATCTTTTGCCTTAATTCTGAGCATTTAAAAGGCCCTATTCATGTGCATTCGTTTTTCACACACACTTGTGAAACTAGCATGATGATTTGGCTTGAAATAATGCATCCAAATGGTTTTTGTAGTTGTTGCTGAGTTTTTTTTTGTGTTTTTTAAGAAAGCCTAGACTCCATTCCTACATTTGAAGCTCCTAGTGGAGTTCATATGAGTTTAAATTTGCTGCCAAAATTATTTTTTTCAGTATCTTTAACATTGGTCGGTCTCATGAGAGCTTGCGTGCCCTGGGTTTCATAATTAGGCAGCTCGCACCTGAGCATCTCTGTCTCTGGTAATTGGAGCTCACAGCAGCACTTGCTTTCCCGTCCGGCCACCGGACCAGGACTGAACCTACTTAGGTGCTGTGACTGTGGGCAGCATTGCTGTCATGCCCTTTCTCCCCACCCCCCTCTGCCTCAAGATGGCCAGGTTCTCAATGACATGGTCAGTGCCTGGAGGGAAGGAATGCAGCCTCCACTTCTGCTCTCTCTGGGCACCTAGCACAATCCTCTCTCATGGAAGACAGCTGGAAAACATTCACTTCCCAGCATTAATAATATCTATATGTTCACAGGCAGTTACATATTTTGAGCGAAATAGCTCTTTCTCTAAATATTGGTGAGGGTACAAAGAGAAAATCTCTAGATGGGAATATTGAATTTAATCAGAATTATCCCTGTTGCTCTCTTCCTTTAAATCTGTCTGTATGAGTTAGAGAGTGCAATGAACCTCGACGTCCTTTTTCAAGATTTTTTTTCATTCTCAACAACCAATGTAAGTTTGCTTTCCTGGACCAATGCAGTAGCCAACAGCTAAAGAGAATTCCCTAAGCAATAAAGAGAAATGCATACTATCTCATTTTTTTCTCTGTGGGTTGGCCTATTGTTTGCCAGTTCACTGGCTGACAGATGTTTGACATGGTATTCGATTTTGGTTGATCTCTGAGATTTAGCTTGGGGGAGATGGATATGTTTATATTCCTTCAAAAATAACCTACAGATGTGCCAAAGAGGAAAAAAGAAAACAGTACTGTTCGTGCAGGGGCCTGTCGACCCTTTCTATCCCATGGCTGTCTCGCTGTCCTGCAGGTCAGACCACATCTAGCAGTGAAGCAGACCTGAAGAGATGGACTGGAACAAGGTAGGTGGAGGGTAACAAGTACATGATGGTAATCTGCTTTGGGAGAAAGAGCCTCAGCCCAGGGGCTCCTAAGCACCCCTCTGGCCTAACCAGCCATCCTCATCAAATTCAGGGCCATAATCATTGGTCTGAAAGGAGAGGAAAGGGAAGGAAAGGAACACGCCATGGCCATGGAGGTGGGGGGTGGGGGGGGCAAGAATGGGAGGAGGTGGGAAATTGGCTATTTTCTTTCATCAGGTGGCCAGTGGTAGCCAGAGAAGACTGTGAAATCACCTCAGAAAAGCAAGCAATTGATGAGTTATGGAGCGCTACTCTCCAGCAGCAGCAATCATATTTTTACCAGCGTTCTTGTTCTGCCTCTAAGAAGCACAGAAAATGGCCCAAGAACTGCAGACAAATCTACTTCTTAATAAGAAGAATAGCCACCATTATTGAGTGCTCACTGTATGTCAGCTATTCTGCTAAGAGCTGCCTTAAATCTTCCCTTTAAGGGTACCAATAAATATTTATTATTCTGACCTATATATATATATATATATAGGTCTAATATATATATATTAGATAGATAGATATAATTTCTAACCTACTTTACAATCCTGTTATGTTGGTTATTAGTCAGGTTTCTCCAGAGAAATAGAACCAACAAGGGGCATGTGTGTGTGTGTGTGTGTGTGTGTGTGTGTTGTAAAAGATTTATTATAAGGACGTGGCTCATGCAACTATGAAGGCTGACAAGTCCCAAGATCTACAGGGTGAGTTGGCAAGCTGGAGACCCAGAGAAGTCAATGCTGTAGTTCCAGTCTGAGTCTGAAGACCTGAGGACCAGGAGAGCCTATGGTGTAAAGCAATCACTTTTACTTTTCCATCTCTTCCACAAGACAGTAAGTTCCAGAACTTGTGGATACTGAGTCTTAGAATTCTCCGAGTATTACTGAGTACCTGCTATGGGCCAGGCTTAACAAGGACACAACACAGACTCTGTCCTTACAAACCTTTCCATCCTCTACCTATAGGACAAACCCCAAAGCAACCTAAATAAAATAAACTGAAAATTAAAAAAAAAAAAACTCAAAAAATAATCCAGAGTACATGTCCTTGACATTTTTTTAATTCAGTTATAGTAATTAAAATCTTGAGTTTTTTTTTATTTTACAGCTTTTTTTTATTATGCTATGTTATTCACCATACATTACATCATTAGTTTTTGATGTAATGTTCCATGATTCATTGTTTGCGTATAACACCCACTGCTCCAAAAAAAAATAAAAAAATAAAATAAAATAAAATAAAATCTTGAGTTTTTAAAAAGGCAACTATAAAAAACAAAGAAAAAACAAAACAAAACAAGTCAACTATAAGATCTAAGCCAATGTAATGCAATAATGCTTAATTCTTCATTCAATCATTAGTGTACTGATGAAATTCTCTGTAAGGAGTAAAACATCATGTCCTTTGTGACAAATTACACTACAAAGCTGCTTCCTCTGTTCTCTGGTTTCTAGCTTATATTAACGAGTGCCATAAAAGAAAGCCTTTAAGATAATATTTATTTGCAGAAACAAACGTCGATTCAAAGCACTTTAGAAGCACATATGTGCATTGAGGGGAAACACTCGAGGGAATCCTAATATTTTATCGTGTCGTGTATATGATTACCGTGGTACCTGCATATCTCCATACTCAAGCCACTCTCAATATTTCATGTCTATCTCTATCCTCGACCAAAGCCATTCTACCTGCTCATTACCCACGGTAATGACACCAGTAAATATCACATTTTACCCTTTGTCAGAACTGTCTCAGATTACATAAACATGATATATTTTAAGAAGGAATGCATCTCTGTTGTTTACAATTTAACAAAGATAAAGCTATGACAAATATTATACGCTATAAATAAAGACATCTACCATTGTACTGTACTTATTCATCTCTGGGTTGAACAAATGTTAATTATACAGAATTTGAAAATGAGACTTGTTAATGTCATTTTTAATTTAGCATGTTACAGTGTAAATGTTTTCCATTGTGTTAATTTACACCTGTTATCACAAGCTTCATTATTAGGTTTATAGTGGAGCAGCTCTCTGTGACTCTGAAATTTGCTTAAAATGGCAGAAACAATTACTAATTAGAAGGGCATGTTTACTTTAATTATATTTATTTCGTAGTCTAGTTTTATATGTAATGTACTATGGAAGTGTATGATTTAATTAGTGAAACCCATTTATCACAAGCAATTTCTCAAATGAGAGCTGCTTAAAAAATACAACAGATTCGTTAAGGGTTTCATAAATTCCTTAGATGGTATTTCTACAGTGACACGGTTACATGGGGATCTTTCACTCATGCACATAGAACACTTTCCTACTTTTGCTCCAAATACTGCAATAACAAGAATTCAACCCTAAAATTTTTGATGCAAATTTTAAGATATGGTGTACAAAATTTAGAAATTTATAAGCTCACAATTTTATGATCTGCACTCAAAATTAACATAGGCTTTTACTTATTGATATTCACACTCACAAATTTCATTTAAAACTTATTTTAAATATGGAAAAAGCAAATTCTTTTGTTTTTAATAAAAGGACATGCATTTTTTTTTTTTCTCCCTAGATTCATTTCTCTGGGACCCAAAGTACAATTGACTTTTTCTCTCCCGAAACTGAGGTATGATAAGCACCAATTCAATAAATGATTTAGGCAAAGACCATCAGTAGATGTTAAAACTCCTGGGAAAGATTGCTGGAGAATGGGATATTCACCTGGTCTCAAAATCACCCCACAAGCTATTTAATCACAGGAGGAAGAAAGTGCCTTTACAGGGGAGAAATCTCGTGGACAGCACTTCAACCACATGACCAAAGCCAACACCACCGTCAGGGGGACAGACTGACTGTCTGTGCTTCCTGAGGCACCGCCATGGGAAGAGAACCCTCCTGAGGTAACAGTCTTGAATCTTTTAAGAGGAAATAACTGAACAGATACAGACTGTGGGACATTCTACAAGAACTGGCCTGGACTTTTCAATGTCACAATAGACTTTGAAAAAACTGAGGGACTATTTAAGAGACTAAGGCGGGGCACCTGGGTGGCTCGGTCTGTTAAGCAGCCAACTCTTGATTTCGGCTCAGGTCATGATCTCAGGGTTATGAGATAGAACCCTAAGTAGGGCTCCACGCTGGGTGTGCTCTCTCCATCTCCCTCTGCCCCTCCCCACCGCCCCCCCCACTCCATGTGTGCATGTGCTCTCTCTCAAAAATAAATAAATAAATAAATAAATAAATAAATAAATAAAACTAAGGCCATGTGACAACTAAACACAATATGTAATCCTTGATTGAATCCTGGATTGTTTTGTTTTGTTTTGTTTTTAAATAGCTATAAGGAAAATAACTGACACAACTGGGAAATTTAAATATGAACTTATGATAGATGATATTATTATGTCAAAATTAAATTTTCCTGGTGTTTTAATGGTAATAGATTCTGTAACAGAAAAACTAATTCTTAGAAGATACACCTGAAGTCAGTAGGGATGAACTGTCATGGTCTGCAACATTCTTTGGAATGTTCCAAGAATAAAGTGGGAGCTATACAACAAGTTCAGCAAAATGGCTGGTACACAGGGTTGGGGGGCAGGGTAGGGGTAAAGAGTTCATCATGTTCATTACAACCTTGTTTCAACTTTTCTATAAGCTTGAAATCAAAAGTTAGGAAAATTTGAGTACTCCCACAGGCAGAATGGGAGGCCAAACTAGGAATACTCTCTATAGAACTTCTTAGATACAGACTTGCAAGAAACATTATTGCGCTGCTCTGAAATTAAGCTTTTTAGCATGAATATTAAACCCATTAAAATGGCAGAGTTACACTTAGAAATGGCTTCACAGCTGTGTCTCAGTATATTGACTCAAACATTCCCGTGAAGCACATTCTAGTCACCTTACGTTTTTAGACCCCAGAAAGAATCCATGCTACAGAGCACCCGAGACACTTCTCACTAAAGACGTGCATCCCACCAGCCCGGGTGAGAAGTCTAGTACTTAGTTTTGTTAGAAAAGAGGTATCTTTAGAGTCTGTTTTCTTTAATTTTAAGACAGTTACTGTAAGTTCCCCAACACAGTTTCTGCATTTGTAGAAACACACTTTCTTAATAAAGGAAAGCAGACAGCAGCATACGCAGGATTTGCCTGGCCAAGAGAAATCCCCCAGAACCCTAAAGGTCAGAGCATTCCCTGCGTGTCCCCAACCAGTCCCAGGTAGTATTTCCATGGTACCTATCAATGCACATGCTCTGGACCACACCCACTAATTCCCTCACAGCAGGTGACACTGAGGATCTCTGCTGGGGGCAGGCCTGCTGCACTTGGATTCATGTGGATTAACAGCCAATGAGGGGACAGTCCCACTGACGGAGGAGGGTCCCTGTCCCAGTCCTCCCCTATCCGGACAGAAGAACTATACAACACACTGCTACTCCTTGAGCCTGCCACCAAGCTTTCCAATAACCTATGGCATTTTTAGGAGTGCTAGGGAAGTTATCTTTAACTAAATTTCTGATTTCTCCCCATGGCAGGGCCTTTTTCTTCCATCTCAGTCATTCTAGCAGTCTTCATTAAATATGGTTATCCTGCTGGGTAGCGTAGATAACAAGCTGCTTGGCTAAGTGTCTGCCCACTCCCTGCCCAGCCCCGGATTTTAACCCGTGGGGTGGACCAGGCTTAGCTAAGGAAGTAAAAAGACCTGGAAAATCCAAGCTGAGCCAATGTAATACCTCTCAGGAAGGTGCAGAGGGCTGCTTGTAAGGAACAAGT
Source organism: Phoca vitulina (assembly GCF_004348235.1). Taxonomy (NCBI): domain Eukaryota; kingdom Metazoa; phylum Chordata; class Mammalia; order Carnivora; family Phocidae; genus Phoca; species Phoca vitulina. Next base: position 37,723,885 of record NW_022589725.1, read on the forward strand.
TGGGGGCGGGGGGCACCTGGGTGGCTCAGTCGGTTAAGCATCTGCCTTCGGCTCAGGTCGTGATCCTAGGGTCCTGGGATCGAGCCCCGCATCGGGCTCCCTGCTTGGTAGGAAGCCTGCTTCTCCCTCCCCCACTCCCCCTGCTTGTGTTCCTGCTCTCGCTGTGTCTCTGTCTGTCAAATAAATAAATAAAATCTTAAAAAAAATAAAACAAAAACAAGTTGGGGCCGGGGGGAGCCAATCCATGGAGGAATCGCCAGCTCAGCGGCTTTTAACAACAGTCTTCAAACACACTGCACTTACAGGTTCTGAAACTGAAAACACCTCTTCTATCTCCAGAAAAGGAAAGCACTGGGATGAGGCAAAGCTCACTAGGAGAAACGAGAGGCCAGTAGTGACCCAGATTAGGCAGTAGCGTCTTCCAACTCCCCTTTACCAAGCTGTAAAAAGTTAAAAGGAAAAAGGAAAAAAACGAATATGGCTTACATTTCTAATCTACCATTTACAGAGAGAGGTGAAAATAAAACCCAGGGAGTTTTACAGGCATAGATCATTTGTGTGTGTCTGCACCTTCGAGTTTATAGATGTACAACATACACTGTGTGTTTCAAGAAGGGGAACCTGGATAAGGAGAGGTTGCTGAAGAGGGTAAGTTTCAGCAAAATGTAAGCTTCGCCTTAGAAACCAGGAAACTGGAGTAATTAGATTACAATCTTTCCAACACTGTGGGAGAGATTTGATCAATTAGAGCCAAGATCAGTTACATTATTTGGTTTACCTAAGTAATGGACCCTTAAATGCAATCAATACTTCTCCAGGCTGTGAGTCCTCAAGACCTAAGATGCACTCAGCAAAAAACACAAATCGATTTTCAAAGGGCCTTAGGATGTTCAATCACAGACTGAGGAAGGGGACTGGACAGGGTGGGGAGAAGGAAGGAAACCCAGTTTTAAGCTTTGCTATATGGAGTCTTCCTTCCCTTCCCTCCTTTGTGTGCTATGTTCACATCTGTTTGTCTTGTAGTTCATATGATTTAAATTTGTTTTACCATAAAGCCTTAATCCAGGGATGAGCAGCCATGCCATCCAATTTCTATGTAAAATTTCAGTAATTAATCTAATTTGATGGGAGAAAGAATAAGATTTCTATTTATGGCTTAAGAAATCGACAAAATTTAAATTGTGAAGGTTTTTTTTAAAGATTTTATTTATTTATTTGAGAGAGAGACAGCACGAGTGAGGGTGGGGGAAAAGCAGACTCCCCGCTAAGCAGGCAGCCCCATGTGGGGCTCAATTCCAGGACCCTGAGATCGTGACCTGAGCCGAAACTTAACCGACTGGGCCACCCAGGTGCCCCTAAATTGTGAAGTTTTAAAGTAAAATGGCAGAAGCAACTCCAGATCTTCTATCTTCCCCCCACACACACACCACCTCCCCTCCAGGAATGAATTTGGGGAAGGGCAATGGGGTTGCCATGCTCTGTTTGGGGACTACCTAGAGCTGCCTTCTAGGACTATTCTTGCTGAGAATGGATCCAGAAGAGTCCCATGTTAACACCAAACTTTCCAACTGCCTACTCAAGTGCAAGAGTTGGGTTTAGAGACCATCCTTCAGTGTAGTGGGTTGACTTATCAATTCATATGGTTTAGAGTCTAAAGATAATGCGTTTGTACATCTAGACAGACCACTCATCAAAACATTCTAAGTCCATCCACTATCATCCTAAATTAGGTTTCCTGGAGGGCAGGACTGGGGCAGCAGCACCCACTAGCATTTTCTCCAGCAGCCTTCTTGAGTATCTGCTTGGGCATGGGCACCTGCAACACGCAAGCCTCTTACCAGTGATTTGTTTAACACACTTGTAATAATTAGAAAGAGAAGCAACTAATTCCTAACTTCCCCAAGAGTAGGGCTTCTATTAAAAGGTGTGGGGAAATGTGACAAGAGGGGAAGTGGAAGGGGGGAAATGTATACTAAGAGGCTTTTTTGCATAGCTTTTAAGTCTAAGCAATGATGAAGAGAAGCCGAGGTAATCTAAAACAACAGGTAATCAAAAAGTCATTTATATTTGCCTTTTATCATCAATTATCTTCCTCTTGGCAGCAGTTGAAAAATTATGTTTTACTCAAAAGTCAGCCTGTTGACTTTATTTATACAACACCTGAACTGTGTTGGGTGTCAGCACGTTAGCCACCGCGGAATTTCAAATTTTGCTGTTTGACAGTAACTGGGAGCTGACTCGGAGAGCAATCTTCCGAATAACTGCATTATTATCGTTCCCTAAAATCAGATGGGCTCAGTGCCAGCAGCTTGGAAACCTGCAGGGGCATTACATTAGAAGCCTGAATCCAGGCTGTCAGTTCAAAGAATATTCTTCCAAAATGAAGAAAATGCATCTGGAGCTCAGTCTTCTTGTCTGTGGGATGGGAATAATAATGTGTAACTTGAAGAGTTGTTTTTGAACTAGGAAAAATAATGTATGTGAAGTACATAGAAGAGTATTTGATGCCAGGTAGGTGCTTGGTCTCTTTTGATGGGTGTCAGGAGCAATATCCTAGAGGAAGAACCCCCCTTGGAGTGTCCTGCATCTTTCAGGCCAATTATCTGCTGATTCTCAACAAGGAGGTCAGATGCTGAGCTGCCCGCGCCCCCGGCCGATGGACTGCCACTCGTCTAATGCATGCCAGCATGAAATCCTACCTGGAGATCCCTCTTCCTCCTCCTCTTCAGAGCATTAAAGGATTAACTAGACTTCGGGGCTCCCTGAGAGGTCTGAAGGGGGGTTATGTATAAAATCCAAGTAAATAAGCCTATGGCTGTCACCTGGGTGGACACTGACCCCCTCTGTATCTAGCTGATGGGTGTGCTCCTCAAAATTGCACACTAATGTCCAGTGGCTGCAGCGCTTTGTCCTGGTTAAGGTTTCTCGCCCCTAAGCATTCCTTCTACATTTCTCTTAACAGAGTTAGTTTAATCCTGAGGATTAGAGAGGGCCCTGGAGGTCACTGGCACACCATCTATATCTACTGAACAGTCTGGCCAGAAAAGCAAAGGACCGTGGATTGAGGAGACCCAAATCTTAGAGCTGCTTTGGCCACTGGAGTACCTTGGGCAAGTCACATCCTCAGAGACTGTTTTCTTTTCCATGAAATGAAGACATCACATTAGATGGTCACTGTGACAGTAGCTAATCTGATGTGTCGATCTGACTAGGCTACAGGTGCCCAGACATTTGGTCAAACATTATTTGGAGTATGTCCATGGAGGTGTTTCGTTTGGACTAACATTTGAATCAGTAGTCTGAGTAAAGCCCTTTGTTCTCCCCTGTGTGGGTGAGCCTCATCCAATCCAATGAAGGCCTGAATAGAAAAAAAGGCAGATTTCCTCGAGGAAGAGAGAATTCTTTCTGCCCAACTACCTTCAAAGTGGGACAAGGGCTTCTTCCTGCCTTCAGATTTGAACTGAAACATCACCTCTTCCTGGGTTTTGAGCCTGCAGGCCTTCTGACTGGAACTGACACCATTAGCTCTCCTGGTTCACAGGCCTTAAGGACTCAGACTAGAACTTACATCATTGGTTCTTCTGGGTCTCCAGTTTGCTGACTGACCCTACAGATCTTGGGATTTGCTGGCTTCCATAATCACATGAGCAATAAATCTCTCTATAAATATATGAATACACAGACATGCACACATATATCCTATTGAGTCTGTTTCTCTGGAGAACCCTAATATAATCACCAAGAATATTTTCAATTCTAACCCATGCCAAATGGTCATACAATCTTCCCTTGAACACCTCCCAGAGAGGAGACCTCCTGGCCTCCCATGGCAGTTCATCCCACCCCTGGGTGAGAATCCAAAGCTGAATCAGCCATATTCTCAGCCATAAGGAGCTTAGATCTAACAGATGTGATCTGACCTGAACAGGGTATAGTATCTTTGCTTTTCGTTATAATTAGATTAACGCAGGCTGAGACTGCCTTGGTTGTTATTGTTGATTTTGTTTCATTTTGGTTTTCCTGGTTATATCGTAATGTTGGCTCTTAACACTTAGCCTATTTTCACATGAATTACAACGAGGTTAAATCATCACCCGATACTGGGATGCATGGGTGGCTCAGTCGGTTATGCGACTGCCTTTGGCTCAGGTCATGATCCCAGGGTCCTGGGATCGAGTCCCGCATCGGGCTCCCTGCTTGGTGGGGAGCCTGTTTCTCCCTCTGCCTGCTCCACCTGCCGCTCCCCCTGCTTGTGCTCTCTCTGACAAATAAATAAATAAAATCTTTAAAAAAAAAAAAAATCATCACCCAATACTTACACAGGGACATTTAGTACACAAATGCAGGGCTTTGCACTTATTACTATAACCAACATCATTTTCTTACCCTAGGGGCAGAAAGTTTGTAATTCTTATCCTGCTGTCTAGAGAACTATCTCTTTCTCTCCCTTCTGTGTCATTCAGAGATTAATTATATATCATTAGCTCTAACAGAAAACATGAGATGGCTCCTGGCCCCCTGCAGCACTCCCCATTAGTACCCTACCTCTGGGGCAAAGGTCTCCAGCCCTGACTGACTACACATTACAATCACCTGGGAATCTTAAAAAATATAAATAAATAAAAGACAGTCCCAGTCTCAGAGCTTCTTATTCAGCTGGGGGTGGTAGGGAGCACAAGCTAGGGCATTAATAAGAACCTAGGTGGTTCTAATATGCAGCTGGTCTGAAAACCAGTATTCTGTCCAGGCCAGGGGTCAGCAAACTTATTCCATAAAGAGCCAGACAGCAAATATTTTAGGCTATTCAGGCCATATAGTCTCTGTTAAACTGCTCAATTGTTTCCCTTAGCAGAAAAGCAGCCATAGAAATGAATGGCTTGATGGTGTTCCAATAAAACTTTATTTACAAAAGGAAGCAGTGGGCCATACCGGCCCATGGGCCATATTTGTCAATTCATCCATTCACCACAAGTTTTAAAATGGTTGTTGCTCTCTCTTGCAGCAAAAAAGAAATTCATCAAACTATTATCACCCACCTCACATTTCTCCATCTTGCCACGTCACAAGAGACTCTCAAATGTCTTGTTTAAAATCAATATTCAGTATCTGGCATCCTCTCCCTGTGTCACACTAATGATCCCATCCAAACAGGAACAAACTTGTTCTTAGAGAATCCTTTGTGTCTCCCAGTAATCACTGTTGCCTTTTTATATGTTCACAAACATCTGTTTAATATTGCTTCTCATCAGACACTGACTTAAGCTCACCCATCTGTAGTTTCTAAACTATGCTTTTCCCCCTTGAAAACTGGTACATGTTCACTGAAATCATTTACAATCTTCTGGCATCCTATTTGCCTTGATTCACAAAATATTATCTAAAGTGGTTCCACAATCACATCTGCAAGTTCTTTCAGTGCCCAGGAGACCTAAATGCATTTTTAGCAGCTCTCATTATCTCTTCTATCTTGGCTTTAATTTCTCATAACCATCTTCATTCTACTCATACCAATTTCAAAATCATTTTTCCTGATAAATAGGACAACATCAAAATAGGAGTCAAGCAGTTCTGCTTTCTCCATGTCCTCTGTTTATACTATACTATACCATCATCTGTTCTAAATAAGGCTATGTCTCTTTGATTTTTTTCTTTTGGCTTCAAATATAATTGTTTTAAAACCCCTACACACAGGTGACCATATGCCTGAGACAGTCTGGTATATATCTTTTGCCCTGAGGTAAACGCCATAGCAAAAGCTGAGGAAATGGAGGTAGACAGCATTTCACAGGTTTGATGAGTTCTCAGGTCTCTTGCGCACTCAAGAAAAAGAGAAAAACATCTCTGTTGTCTCTAGCCACACTGGATTCATTTCCTAGATCTGCCATTTACTGGCTGTGTGATCTGAGAATGAGTTCTTTACTCTCTTTAATGCCCAAATGGATTCTGTGGAACCTTTGTTTCTATTATACAATCAAATACATGATCAAAGCACTTAGCACTGTACACGTATCACAGAGCAGATACACAATAAATGTTACATATTATTACTACTAATATCATTACCAATGTTATTAATTCCCTCAACCCCCTCCACAGGATCACAGTATGTGTAACCCTCTATTGGTGGTTTGTCCTTCCTTTTCCGTAAGTCACATTCTTTCTTCTCACCAATCTCTTGCTTTTCATTTAAACTCTCCCTCCCCACAGGCTTGTCTCTCCCAGTAAAGTCTCTCCCAACCTGTTGAAGAAATCTTTGTCTCCACTAGAGACAAAGAAAGCTACAATATGCAGAGGACATTTCTCCTCTGGCAAAGAAGCAACCTGCATCTATAACCTACATAATTCGAGAGCTGCTCTAGCAGGAATGCACACACATATTCCATGAATCCCTCAGCATCTGTATTTCCTGGAACAAGATAAACTACTATCCCTCATGGTTCCCTTGGGAACACACCCTGAAAACTTGAGGGATTTCAACTTTCAAATAGCTAGAGTAAATCACACTAGCTAGATAATATGACTACATTAACTTTCTGAGAAAAAGACTGACCTAAGCCATATTCAGATAAGGGTATTAGAAAAAGCGCCAAACTGAAAAAAGTTAGTGATAGTTGGGGTTTCAGTATCAACTACAAAAATAGCAACCATTTATTGAGTGACTACTATATGCCAAGACATGATATCCTAGGCATTTTATAAATGTTATCATATGTATTCCTCTCAGCAACTCTGCAGGAAAATGAGGCTCAGAGGACTCACTCACCCAAGGTAAATAACTGATAAATGGCAGGAATAGCATTCACCCCAGGTCCTCTGCACCCAAAATCTATGCTCTTTCAGATATACCAGGCTTTTTTTATGAAGACAATTCAAGCTTGTTTTTAGACACAGTTGAAAAATAAAAAGCCTCCATGAAAAAAGCAAAACTAATAAGATTTACATACATTTTAGAGAAATGTATAAACCTTGTTGATTAAATGGGAGTTGACCTTTAATCAACAATTTTGGATGATGAAAGTCAGGTATCCCAAGGGTGCTTTTTACATAAGACTTACATAATACACACAAGGCCAGTACTTTGAAACACATAACTACAATGAAGTAAAATTCCAGGAGACTCAAGAAAGGTATCACTTTGATTCATCCCCTACCAAAGAGAAAGTGGGTAAACATCATGAAATGACCCACGGTTGGTCTTAAATTTAGAAGATGGGGTTCTGTTATGAATTGAATCTTCAAATGTGGAAGTCCTGGTCCCCAGTATTATGGTATTTGGAGACAGGGCCTTTGAGAAGTAATAAAGTTTGATGAGGTCATGTGGTAGGACCACCCCCCCCCCACCATGATGAGATTAATGCCCCTATAAGAAGCGGAAGAATCCATAACCCCTCCCTCTCTCCACCGTGTGAGGATACAGCAAGAAGGCATCTGTCCACAAACCAGATAGAGAGGCCTCCTCAGGAATAGAATCAGCTGCCTGTCACCTTATCTTGGACTTCCCAGACCTCAGAACTATGAGGAACAGATGTCTGTTGTTTAAGCTACCCAGTATGGATACTTTTGTTATAGCAGCCTGAACTAAGATAGGCTCTTAACCTACTCCATATACTTACTACATGTTTGATCTTGTATAAGACGTGTGGTGTTCCTGAGCATTCAGGATTTAAATTTCTCTTTGAAAATATATGTCCTCTTTCAATAAATAATGGTAGGACAACTAGAGATCCAAATGCAAAAGAATGAAGTTGGACCCTATGTTATGGAGCCCTAAGACCACCACCATGTTCAGATATTTGCTAGAAAGACAGAGACTCTGTGTATAGTTACACTCATTACTAAGACTTGTTTCAGCTATGCAGTAAAGATACAAAGCTAGATCATAAGGGGAAAAGACACAAGGGATTCTGGAGGAACCCATCTGCAGACCTCCTATGCTCTCTCCCTCCCATGAGGAGTCACAGAGAGCACACTTTTCTCTCAGCAATAAAAATGCCACAACATGTGTATGATGCTTCTACCCAGGGAAGCCCATTAAAGACCAGGTCCCTAAGAAAGCTAGTCACGGAGGCACCTTCTTCCTAGCCCACACCAAAATTATAGACCCTCTGGGGAAAAAAAGCAAGAGATCCCTTCCTCATACCATATACAAAAATTAACATGAAATAGATCACAGACCTAAATGTAAGCTCTAAAACCATAAAAATCTTAGGAAAATACAGGAGTAAATCTTCATGACCTTGTTTAGCAAACCTTTCTTAGATATGACACCAAAGTGCAAGTAACAACAACAAAAATAAAGTGGATTTCATCAACATCAAAACCTTTTGTGTTTCAAAGACTATCATCAAAAAAAGTAAAAGACACATAGAATGGTAGAAAATATTTGCAAATCACATTTCTGATAAGGGAGTTAGACCTAGAATATACAAAAAAACTCTTACAACTCAATAATAAAAAGAAAATAACTTATTTAAAAATGAGGAAAGAATATGAATAGACATTTCTCCAAAGAAGATATACAAATGGCCAATAAGCACATGAAAAGGTGGTCATCATCCTTAGTCATTAGGGAAATGCCAATCAAAACCACAATGAGATACCACTGCACAAGCATTAGGATGTCTATAATCAAAAAGATAACAAGTATTGACGAGGATGTAAAAAATTAGAACCCTAATAAGCTACTAGTGAAAATATAAAACGATGCAGCCACTTTGGAAAACAGTCTGGTGGTTCCTCAGCCAATTAAAACAAACAGTTACAACATATGAACCAGCAATTCTACTCCGAGGTATATGCCCAGGAAAACTGAAAATATCCACACAACAACCTGTATACAAATGTTCAAACCAGCATTACTGTAGTAGCCAAAAAGTATTAAAAACTCAAATGTTCATCAACTGATGAGCAAATACATAAAATGTGGTCTATATATTCAATGAAATATTATTCAGCAATAAAAAGGAAACAAGTACTGATACGTGTTACAATATGGATAAAACCCAAAAATGTTATGCTAAGCAAAATAAGCCAGACACAGAGGCCACATATTATAGGATTCTACTTATATGAAAGATCCTGAACAGGAAAATCTACAGAGACAGAAAGCAGATTAGTGGTTTTCTAGGGCTGGAAGTGGTGGGGAGTTGGGGGATGATGGCCAAAGGATATGGGATTTTTCTGGGGGTGATGAAGATGTCCCAAAATTGAGTGTGGGGAGGGTTGCACAAGTCTGTGAATACACAGAAGCCACTGAATTATACATTTCTATATGGATGAGTTGTATGTGAATTATATCTCAATACAGCTGTTTTTTAAAGAAAATTGTATGTCCTCATTTCTTCTAATCCAATGCAAGTTAACAAAAGGACAATGAGAAAAAGAGGGCTAATTTTTGATCCAGAGGCCATATCAATGCTCCCATCTGGCTAAAGAGTCAGCCAAGAAGCCAGATGTCAGGACTAGAAGAAGATGACCCAGGATCTGGCCCTGATGCCTTGCAAGTGTCTTTGAAAGAGGAAAGCAAAAGCTTATCTGCCATGAAACACAGCAGTGTCCACTGAACAAGCTTTAGGATCCCAGCCATATGATGGGTTTCCTCAAAATCATAAATAAATTCAGTTCTGCAAAACCACAAACACAAAACGCATATGACTAGATGTATGAATCTGATCCATTCATTAACATTTAGAGGGTACCCAAAGGGTCCGGGATACACAAGTGATGATGTTATTACTAAACAATGTGGGAAACACACCCTCCATCCCTGTTCAGCTCAACACTGGCCTCAGAGAACAGACGTTTTCACATTAACCTGCCTGGCATCAGGTTATCCACTAACTTGTCTCAGAGTAAAGATGTCGGAGAAATAGAGTAAAAGTCCTGGCACTACCGCAGGGATGTGCATTATGCCAGGGATCTTGATGTGTGTTATCTCATTAGTCCTCAACCGCCCAACGTGGGATAATGATATTGCAGGTGGGAATACTGAGGCACGGAAATGCTAACTCACCTAAGGTCACCCAGCTAGGAGGAATGAAATTGCACTTCAAACCCCGTCAGTCAGGCTCCAGTGATGCCCTTCATCACCATGCTAACTGCTGTCTACTCAACCATGCTACGTGCTTTTCCACCAGAATTTCTCATCTCTTCTAGAAAATGGTCAAAGGTTCTGCTGAAGTACAGATAACACCACATATATGTAATATTTCTCAGCACTATTAGGAAAAGTGTTTAAATACCTGTTTTTATTTATGATATCTATTTAAAATTTTAATTTGAGTAACCTTTTTACTTTACGATAGTTTTAGATGTACAGAAAAGTTGCCAAGACAGGGCGAAGAATCCCTGTATACTCCATCACCCAGTTTACCCTACTGTTAACATCTCCCATTACTCTGTACATCTTTCATAACTAAGAAATCAATGTTAGGGGCGCCTGGGTGGCTCAGTCGTTAAGCGTCTGCCTTCGGCTCAGGTCATGATCCCAGGGTCCTGGGATCGAGTCCCACATCGGGCTCCCTGCTCAGCAGGAAGCCTGCTTCTCCCTCTCCCACTCTCCCTGCTTGTGTTCCCTCTCTCGCTGTGTCTCTGTCAAATAAATAAATAAAATCTCTAAAAAAAAAAAAAAAAAAAAAGAAACCAATGTCAGTACACTAGTATTAACTAAATGCCACACTTTCTTTGGATTTCACCACATTTTTTCCTAATGTCCTTCTTCCGTTCCCAGATCTCATCACATTACAGTTCGAAGTCATGGCTCTTTTGCCTCCTCTCATCTGCGACACTTTCTCAGACTTTCCTTATTTTTGATGATCTTGACAGTGTGAAGAGTGCTAGTCAGGCTCTGTGTAGAATGTCTCTCACTTTAGGGTTTACTGGCGTTTTCTCTCATTGCTAGACTGAGATTATAGGTTTTTAGGAGAAAAGCACAGAGGTGAAGCGTCACTGTCATCACATCTTATCAAGGGTACCTACTATCAGTGTGACTTACCCCTGTTGATATCAACCCAGATCACCTGGCTGAGGAAGCGTTTGTCACTCCACACAAAATGCAGCCCACACTCTAGGGATGGGGAGTTAAGCTCCGCCTCCTAGGGAGGCGGGGTGTGGCTATATAAACATAATCTTATTTTTAATGGAGTTAATCTGGCATGACATTTAAAAAAAAATAAAACAGGCCAATGATAGTGTCCTGCCCCGTGCTGTTTGCAGTGACCCTGTCGTGGTTCTAAGGGCTCACTGCTCGTCTGTCTTCTTATGTCTCAGAGTCATAGGGGATAAAACATATTCTCTGCAAGGTAAGAAAAAAGTGAACCAACCAACTTACAGAGAAAGTAGGAAATACATTCCATTCTAGAAGACATTTAATAAACAACAGGAGGGCAGAGGAAGGGAAAAATACTCTGTGACAGAGGAGATGAAACCTGCTGTACGTATTTGTATGGACAAATGTTAAACTGGACAGATACAAAAGTCCAAAGTGAGGTGTCAGGCTTTTTAAAGAAACCTTTCAAAGTTAACGTAGCCTGCTTCTCCACTCTGAGTGGGGAAAAAAAAGGAAGCCAGCAGAGAATTTTATATTTCTTTAACGACCAAAAGCTGTGTTGTGATTATGACCACCACCACCAATGGAGTTGGGTAGCATGGTGAGGCTGAGCGCCTACTCTCACTCCAAGTCTACGGAGAGAGGCTCTAAAGTAGAAAAGAAGAGCCTTTGATAGAGTTTCCCTCGAATTTGGGAGGCACACTGGACTGGCAGCTGACACACACTTAGAGGGCCGCAGGCTAGCAAAAAATTGCACACAGAAGTACCTGAATCCCATTACCACCTTAAAGTGGAACAAAGGTGACTCGATCTGGGGAGCCAGATACAGAATTTATGGTGGGAATGCTGGCCAGAGGTCATCCTGCCCAACAGACTGCTTCCAGGGGATAAGGTGATCCCAACAGGGGCTGGGGAGAACAGAGTTCTGTAAAATCAGAAGCTTGGATGCAAGTGAAGGAGAAGGCTCCCCTAGCAAGGGTGATACAGTTTGAGGGGCCCAGCAGAGGAACCAAAACAGTGCCCATGGGAAAGGTGCTTAAAAATCAGCTAAGGCTTCCAGAAGTAGGGCAGAAAAACTACTCTGGGGTCTACTGGTAATACAATCGATCCTAAATAAAAATTCAATCATTATTATTTTCTTAGGTTCAGAGGAAGCAAGAAAAATCACCAACAGGCATAAAGGAAAAAGCAAACAAACGAAAACCCCAGGCAATGAGCACAAGAAAGAAGAGGGTCCTATGAGGAACAGTGCTGTTTCAAAGTGGCATTTGGGAGGGCCTGAGGCGTGCAGTTGGGTGGGAGCAGTCAACTGAAGCTCGGGGACACCTGGAATGCAGTGAAATGGTCGCAGGACAGCAGCACCCCATGACTACTTGCAGAAGCAAATGCAAATACTCTCCCAGAAAAGCTTCCTAGATTTAGGTCCCAAGGCTTCGTCTAAAGATTAAGATCAATCAAATCAAATATGAACTAGCAATCAAGGCATACTAAGTACACATGGAAACAAAACACCATGCATGAGAGTCAGAAGAGATAGCAAACAACACATTTAGACTGCCATGGACTTCAGAAATTTCAATTACTGGAGAGAGCCTATAAAATAATTATATATGAAATATTAAAGAAGCAAAAAGATAGAATCACAAAAATAAACATGCAGTGACTTTCAAAAATGACCAGGCAGTTTCAGTTTTGCAAGATGAAAAGAGTGTCGGAGGGGCCTCTGAGTGGCTCAGTCGTTAAACGTCTGCCTTCGGCTCAGGTCATGATCCCGGGGTCCTGGGATCGAGCCCCACGTTGGAGCTCCATGTTCAGAGGGGAGCCTGCTTCTCTACCTCCCACTACCGCCCCCTCCCACTTGTGCTCTCTCTCTGTGTCTCTCAAATAAGTAAATAAAATCTTAAAAAATAAAAAAGTGCTGGAGTTTGGTTGCACAACAATGTGAATATACTTAATGCTAACGGAACTTAACTGAACTGTACAACTTAACAATGGTTAAGATGGTAAGTCTTGTGTGTATAGGACCACAGTTTTTTTTTAAATGACCAGTATTTTTAAGAAGAACCAAATAAAACATTTAAAAATAAAAATTATAATTATTGGGGGGCGCCTGGGTGGAGCAGTCAGTAGACCATCTGACTCTTTTTTTTTTATTTTTTTTTTATTTTTAAAGATTTTATTTATTTATTTGACAGAGAGAGAGACACAGCGAGAGAGGGAACACAAGCAGGGGGAGTGGGAGAGGGAGAAGCAGGCTTCCCGCGGAGCAGGGAGCCCAATGCGGGGCTCGATCCCAGGACCCTGGGATCATGACCTGAGCCGAAGGCAGACGCTTAACGACTGAGCCACCCAGGCGCCCCAGACCATCTGACTCTTAATCTCAGCTCAGATCTTGATCAGGGTCGTGAGTTCAAGCCCCACATTGGACCCCATACTGGGCATGGAGCCTACTTAAAAAAAAAATTTTAACTATTGAAAAAAAATGCACTAGCAAGATTTACAGTGCATTAGTCAAAGCTGAAAAGGGAATTAATGAGCTGGAAGGAAGAGCTGAAGAAATTGCCTAAAACACCATCCAGGGAGACAAGGAGATGAAAAATACAGAAGAGATGTTAACCTACATGAAGAATACAATGAGAAGGTCTAAAATAAGTCTAATCACATTGGGACGCCTGGGTGGTTCAGTCGGTTAAGCGTCTGCCTTCAGCTCAGGTCATGATCCCAGCGTCCTGGGATCAAGTCCGGCTTTGAGAATCCTTGCTCAGCAGGGAGCCTACTTCTCCTTCTGCCTGCCGTTCTCCCTGCTTGTACTCTTTCTCTCTGGCAAATAAATAAAATCTTTAAAAAAAAAAAAAAAGTCTAATCACAGTCCTAGAAGAAAAGAACAGAAAGGATAGAGGACAGAGAATGTTTAAGGCTATAAGAATGGAGACCTTCCCGAAGGTGGTAGGACATGAATCCACGGATAGACTAATCAGGGTAAATAAAAAGGAATCCAATCTAGACATATTGTAGAGAAACGGAAAAGCCCCAAAGACAAAGGATTTTAAACAGCAACTAAGCCCAGAAAACACAAAGCCAGCTTATGACCAGACCAGTCAAGTAAGAAATCCCATCCATGCCTTAAAATTACCTTCCTTCCCTCAACTTCTTTTCTTCCCCAACACAAACCTAATGAGAAAGAACGGTTAAAACGCAGGGGAAAATGAAAAAGACACCAAATGCACCTCTTCTCCCATAATCAGGATGGATGGATGCCTACCATCAGGCCTCAGCTGGGCAGGAAAAGTCTCACTTTTGAACGAGTGAAGTTCCTGAGGTTTTCACTAACATAATACTACAGTTTATTGAGCATTCTAACTGCTACTATAGCGAGACAGTGTGTTTTCAACTTAACACAACTGTCCAGTGTAAAGAGTATAAAAAGAGAACTGTGAGTTAGCTTTCATCAACAGAAAGGAGGCGATAAATTCCTATTATTTCTATATTACAAGCTGCCAGAGAACAGGAATATCTCCCACCATTTGTTTTCCCAGGGCCAGAAACCACAGTTGGCCTGATAAACACGGTCTGTGTAAATACAAAAATATATCATTATGCAGTGATAATTTCAGTGCCCACACTCACCTCCACTCCCATTTCTAATGTGCAAAGTATTAATCTGCCAATCGTTGTGAAAAGCATCTATGCTGTGCTCTTTTATAAATTCTATAGATGCATGATGATTAGATGCTGTCCTTACACACCAGCTAGCCAGAAAAAGGGGATGAGATAATGAATAATACCCAAGGGAAGGAAATCCCTTTTTCAGCTGGTTTAAGTCTTGCCGATAATGTGCATACAGCATTTTGCATTTACCATAAAGCTCTTCGATTAGTTCATAGGCAAGTTAACCTTCTAATGCCCAGAAAATATAATTCATGCACATTTTATACCAGGCGGCATCCTGCTAGCTATTATCCATCATTTACAAGTGTTATTTGTCTATAAAAATGACACTAAATTTTTGAAAAATGACACTGCTCTGCCTGCTTCTGGCTGTGTTTTAACAAATGGTACCACTGCAAAAGGCTTTAAGTCGTATAAGAAGCAATTAGTCAAAGAAGCTATAAATATTTTTTAAAAGGATATAAATGATTGCTTGTCCAGATAGCCAAATGTCTAAAGGCTGATACACAATAAAATAAGGGTTAACATAAAAGAGTACACTTCATTATTTATGGTTAATAAAGTTAATCAAATTCGGTGCTTCTAGTCATGCATGCATTTAAAGAGAAACACGAGTGTGATATGCATATTTATGGAAAACAGCCCAAAAGATCATTATCTCCAAAAGAAAATCCAACAAAGAAAGAGAGGCATAAAATGTTGCTATTATCCTATTACAACATAAACTGTTTTGCTTAAAACACAAACATTTATTTTAATTAAAACTATTAAGCTAAATAATATTTTACACCACTGACAGCCATGACTAAAACATGCATTCCAGGATTAATATTAAAATAATTTTTGGTCAGAGAAAAACAGTCAGAGGCCCTTCAGTGTTCCTTTTTATGGTCTCTTATCCACCTATCCTGGAGTATTTTTGTTCTTCCATTCAAAAATCTATTCTCAAAAGATATATTAGGATCTTTTTAAAACAAAATTAGATAAGCATAAGCTCATCAATCAGCAATTTCTAAATGCATTATCTTCAAGTGGCTTGGTCTTTTATGTCACTTATCTGCTTAAAATTAAGTGTAAAAGTTTCCAAGAAAAGAAGATGGAAAATTAACTTCATTTCATAATACGTTCTCCAATCATGCCAGCAGACAGCTGACATTATTACGGCTCACACTTATAAATCAGTGATTATATACACTAGTTAAGCCAGAAAAGAAATGAAGAAGGCAATTATATAGTGGCGAAATTCCCAAGAAGCACAGTTGTAGTCAATGTTGCTAAACAGCAGTTCACTTGTGGTTACATTTTTTTTTTTTTTTTTAAATCTCACCTCCAGGTATTTTTGGGGGGAGGGGGTCCATAGTGACTTTTGAGGAGAATAATGTGGAAAATCTATACAATCTGTCTTACAAGCAGGAAAGCCAATGAAGAAATCAATGGATTGTAATTTTAATTCATTTTATTGTTTATTTTGAATTTTAAATTCTAAAATTTCCAAATATTGCTAAACAAAAAAATAGTCCTGAATCAAACTGGAAGCAGAATATTTGGGGCAAGGGGGTAATAGCTACGTATCTACAGACGCCCGTGGTGAATAGAGACACAAGAAGTGAGCCAGGCATGGTTTCCACACCCTCTTCTGCTCCGTGCCACTTGAATAAGGGCCAAAACAGCACTTCTAATCTTATTTCCCATTTCTTAGATGTGTTTTATTAACTCCTTTTTTACTGCACAGTTAAATATTCTAATTGGCACACTGCAGACCTACAGCTACTAGATGTCAATCATACTAGAATGTGTTTGTAATGGCCTACAGTAGAAGGGTTCTGGCGGACCTAGGGAGGTCTCCTTTATTTCTTAACTTACAGAACCTTCACATGATGATACAACCTAAGCAGTGCATCGAAACAAAATGGTTCATATCACTACAAGGAGTGGAATGTTCTCTCTTCCATCTTCTTTAAATTACTTTGAAGAAATGAGATATCTTTCCTGCTCACTCCAAATGAGCACCAAACAATGTTTATCATTTCTGAAGTACCTTTTGATTCTCAAAGCATTTGCTAGTGTTCTATTTAATTAATCCCCACAGCATCGCTGCAAGGACTGGGGGAGGAAATACTGTCCAAAATTGACATTTTACAGAGTGAAGAACTGGGGACATATATTCAGAAAGCTTGACAAGAGTCTGAGGGCTTGTCCAAAAGAGGATACCGCTTTTATTCACATCTTCAACTCCAGTGTTCTGCCCTGAAGGAAATACTACTCGTGATCCTGGGCAATTGCAATTCACTGACTTGCATCTTCACCCAAACCATCCTACTCAGAATTATTTCCCTCTCAACTAGCAAACTTGAAGATCTGTTCATACTTTTACACTTGCTAAAAAAAGGCGTTGCTCAAAAGGCCAGACAAATAACCTTAAACCCCCTGCCCCCAGGGAGATGTAAAAAGTTTACTTCTTTCCAGTCCAATCCACAGCTAAGGAAAGAGCGGGATAATGTGCAGGGGGAGGCGCCTCTTATCTGTTTCCTTCCTGAGAACAAATGGAGCAAGCACACAAATCTGAGGGTGTATGCGAGCACATATGCACGCCCCTCTCCAAGCTCATCTGAGATCAATTAAGGGAGTTGTTTCTGAGTGATCAGTCTGTTCCCTGAAAGGTCAGAATTTTCTGGTAAATATTTTTGATAACTCCACCCTGTCTAAACTAACAGCAACAGCAAAATTTTTAAAAACACCTAAACAGCATGCTAGAAAAAGAGTCTAAATTCCACTGATAAGCCAATACTTTCATTTACAGTAATGGCTAATAAATATTCACAATAGCATCCCATCGTTTTATGTAAACTCATTTCTCTGGACATCTCAGGTCTCTAGGTAGTCAATACGTTTAACACCTCTCTCCACAAGATAGGGCAAAGGTATTTATTAGCCCTATTTCACAAAAGAACTCTGGCCCAGAAAATTAAAAGACTCGTCTAAGCTAGAAACTGGTGACAAGGTAGAGACATGAATTCAGGTCTCCAAACTCTCTGCTAACTAAATAAAAGCCCAGAAGAGTCATAGAAAAGTCAACACAAACAGTGTCAGCTGTTATTTACACTGCCTACATTAAATATTTGTTCCAGAAAAAATAGTTCAAACAAGATGGGAAATAGTTTAAACACAAAGGGCTGAAGGGTTCAGTATAGGAGAAGAGTATGTTTGCTTTTACTACAGTGGAGGAGCTCTTCAGGAACAGCCTGTCCTCCTGCAAATGCTGGCCTGGGCTGCAGAGGGCCACAAGCTCATGCGCCACATGGAACCGAGACACCTGCTGCTTCAGCACGACTAACTCCTCTCTTAATGTCCCAAGTTCTCACGCCTTCAATTTGTCCA
This sequence comes from Phoca vitulina, assembly GCF_004348235.1. Classification (NCBI taxonomy): domain Eukaryota; kingdom Metazoa; phylum Chordata; class Mammalia; order Carnivora; family Phocidae; genus Phoca; species Phoca vitulina. Next base: position 37,741,979 of record NW_022589725.1, read on the forward strand.
CATCTTTGATTTGGAATGCGAGTGACCTGTTTCGACAAGCAAAATTTAGATTTGTGTTATCAACAATGACGAAGTCTCCTAATTCTGACAGAGCTAAGTGATACAAAAGAAAAAGAAAATGAACTGGGGATCTAGGGAGGCTACGAAATGATATGATACTAGGGGAAACAGCATAACACCTGCTTTCTGAAGAGCTGGGGAGATTCTGTGGTTGACATCATGGTTGTTGGTGGGGGCTGCGGTGGTTTCTTTTTGCGGGGGACTTGAATTTGGCTCCTGACACAAGTAGCCTAGAGTAGGAAAGTCACAGTAGGAAGAAGGTGCGTCTCTTTGAATAACACAAAGGCTGTCATGCAAAAGAAAGACTGGATTTATTCTGGATGGCTACAGAGGGCAAACCCAGAAAGTGAGAGGCAAGAATACACGTGCCCAGAGCAGAGCGGAACTTGTGAAGAATCTGAACTGTTCAGCAACAGCAGGGGCTGCCTGGAAAAACTAGAGCCTCATCCCTAACTGCCTGCAGCAGAGGCTCAGAAGCCCACCATCAAGGATGTTGGGAAGGGGATTCCATACTGGGAAAGATGTCAGACAAAGTAAAAGCTAGGATTCTTTCAAATGCTTAGGACTCTATGGTGGTTTTTAAATGTCTCTGCTCAGGCCCCCATGGCAGTTACTTCCAGATTATGTGAACTCTGGAATCACACAGATGAGTCCCAATCTCAGCACTATCGTTTCACAACTGTGTGACTTGAGGTGGCTCTTCCAACCAAGTGTGGCCTCCAAACCTGGGTGGTGTTCATTAGAATCAACTGGGGAAACTTTCTCCATAAAGACACTCAGACCTATACTCCAGAACTTCTAAATCCTACCCACCAGAAGTTGGTCCAAGAATCTAGTTCCCCACAGGACTTGCTAGCAGACCAATTCAGGGACCACTGACAAATTTTTTAGCCTACATCTTCATTGGTAAAACAGACCTAATGATAGTTTTTGCCTAAATGAGTCATAAAGATAATTAAGATAACATATGTAAAATACTTAGCTTGGTGCCTATCTCTAATAAACACTCGGAGTCCCTTAAAAAATGCGTTCTCCACAGTACATGATCAAGCTTAACTTAAGAGCACTCACTGATTAAAAAGAACAACGTGGCTTATGTAGAGTTAGTGTTTGGCCATCTCCTATTTTCTTGTTTGTTTTCTCATCCTGTGTTCTTCTGGCAACATGAACAACACCTGATGCAACATAATCTGAATTAGTTGAATAAAATGTCTTATCTACGTGAATATTGGCTTAAAATCAATTTAACATAAAGTTACATTTAAAAACTGAATGCAGTACTATATAAAGCCTATGAATTTTTGCTCTTTTACAACAATTAGAAGCTCAAGATATAAATTTTCTCCATAGATGAGTTTAAAACTCATATTTATTCTAGCATACTCAGGTAAAGATAGAAAACCACATTTCTCATCTTCCCGGTATCAAACAGCCAAAGTCACTCATTTAAAATCCTGCAGGGCATTGTAATGGAAGAATTATCCTGTTCTGACGTTTATATCAGCACAAATGGCTTCAATTCTTTAATTGTAAAGTTGCTTCTAGACACTAGTGTGAGTGTTAAAAATACCCCCAGCAGAAAGAAAGAAAGGAGGTAATCGAAGCACTTTATATCAAATGAAAAAATGTCTCCTGGATTTCTGTATCCCTGGTTGTGACTTATTAGACTGTTTCTGTTTGGGTGGTTTTGTACAAAAAAATTGTAAAGCATGGCTGCTTAAGCACATCTAAAGGTTAAACTCCAAGTAGCTCATCTGTATGTGAGAACAAGGAACTGTCACACACTTCACCTTCTGCAGATTAAAATCCTCTGACTAACAGATGTGAACTCATTGTTGCTGTAATTGTTATAAGTAGAAATCTGAACATTTTTAGAAGATACATCACTTTTTGGAGCAGTCGTTTTATGCCTCGGGTCAACTTTCCTGTTCATGACTGAGATAGAATCACTGCCTTTCATTTATGCTCACACGCTGGTTCCCCTGAATTACTACTATACAGTGTTCATCATTATTCTACAGATGGGTTCTTGAAAAGTTATAAATTGAATTTTAATAATCAGTTATATTTTCACATTGTTCCATACACGATAATGCATTATCTTCCTTTCTGACTTCTCCTAATTGGCCACAGCAACTACAGTCCTCTGCTCCCTGCCACTTCTCTATGCCCACTTCTACCACATAATTATGTGTCTGACTCACAGTAGATGCTTGATCAAGATTTGTTGAATGAAGTAATTATCTATAACACCTTAAAAATCTACCCCCTAAAGACAGTTTTTGGTAAACTCTTTTTGTTACTGTAAATCGCCATCTCTAGTGAACTTGCTTGATTGTTTTTAATTTTAATAAATGAGGTTTTTCTTAAAATGGAATATACTGTTTCTGGTTTTCAGTTTGCTTTTTTTTAAATTTTATTATGTTATGTTAATCACCATACATTACATCATTAGTTTTTGATGTAGTGTTCCATGATTCATTGTTTGTGTATAACACCCAGCGCGCCATTCAATACGTGCCCTCTTTAATATCCATCACCAGGCTAACCCATCCCCCCACCCCCCTCCCCTCTAGAACCCTCAGTTTGTTTCTTGGAGTCCATAGTCTCTCATGGTTCGTCTCCCCCTCCGATTTCCCCCCCTTCATTTTTCCCTTCCTATTATCTTCTTTTTTTTTTTTTTAACATATAATGTATTATTTGTTTCAGAGGTACAGGTCTGTGATTCAACAGTCTTACACAATTCACAGCGCTCACCATAGCACATACCCTCCCCAACGTCTATCACCCAGCCACCCCCCCCCTCCCCCCCCCCCCCACTCCAGCAACCCTCAGTTTGTTTCCTGAGATTAAGAATTCCTCATATCAGTGAGATCATATGATACATCAGAGAAAGACATGTATCATATGGTTTTCAGTTTTAAAGTTACTGGTAAGAATGAACATTTTATAACGTATGAAAGTACATAAGAGAATAAAATTATAGTCATATTCTTGTCCAGCACAACATAGGTGCTCAAATATTTGCTTAAGAGGATTGTACATGTTAGAAGTTATAGAATTAAAACACTTCACTTGAAACATGCTACAATTTAATAACATACATTTCTTCTTAACTACAATGGTCTAAGAGTATATGACCTATTTCTAAAAGAAAAAAAAAAGCATGCAAAAGCTTTTAATTCTGGAACTGTCATAGAAAATAGAGAACCTATTAAGAACAAAAATGGCTGACAGGAGAAAAGCCTGAGTTGACCCTTGAACAACACAGGGGTTCAGGGCACCAGTCCCCTGCACAGTCAAAAATCCGCATATAATGTTTGAGTCCCCCAAAACCTAATTAGTAGCCGACTATTGACCGGAAGCCTCACCAAGAACATAAACAGTCAATTAACACACGTATCTGGTAGGTTATATGTCCTATATGCAGTATTCTTATAAAAAAGTAAGCTGAAGAAAAGAAAATGTTATTCAGAAATTATAAGAAAGACAAAATACCTTTATAGTACTATACTGTATTTATCGGAAAAAAATCCACGTAGAAGTGGACCTGTGCAGTTCCAGGGTCAACCGTAACGAAAGTATAAAAGATAGAGGAGGGTTTCAAAGTTCCAAGTTCCAGGGTTTTATGTGAACAGTATACAAAATATGAATTGTGAAACAGACCCTAGACCATCTGGGACTGAGGTGACTCCATGACGCCATACTCTACAAATGTGAACTTGGGTTTGAAGAAACAGTCACAGTGCTCTAAAGCACACGGACACTTTATCTACCCCTGAAACACAGCTGGAGGGAGGCAATGTGGTTCAGTGAGGCCCCTGGTCTGAAGAAAGAAACCTCCAACCTTCGGCTCCAGCCTAAAGCTGGACAAATGAGGTGGCTCGATATTACGGTCTGCCTTTAACGGGGTTGGTGTTGGCATGGGTGTTAGAAGGAACTGAAAAGAGCACCCCTAAAAATGCTTTGAGCAGAACTGTCGATAAATACCAAATGATGAAGTAAAAGGCTGGCACTTCCTTTAAGAAACCATAATTGTGTCTTATTTTTGCTTTTTCTGCCTGTGAATCAGCTTCCTTTTTCCTGTGAAGATACTCTCCGTTTCAGAGTCTCAGTGGGTATATATTCAAGGCACACACTGCACGGCAGATGTGGTTATCTGCAGGTAGCACAGTCTGCAAATCCAGCTTGCTCAACGAAACAGCATTTATCATGTATTTTTATGCCTTCTGACGTCTGTTACTAAATATAAACAAGGGAAGAGTCACTGACAACTGGAGATTTTTAATCTATGAGATAGGGCGGCTAGAAAAATCACCTCTGTTTTAACCACAAAATGAGATATTTTGGCCTCCCTGTATCCATGTGCTCAGGCTGTCCTCTAAATGACCCCTTAGCCTTTAAGGCAACATGCGTGGGCCTCGAAGAGCAGGACCCATGGAGAGGTGAGTACGGCGGCAGCTGGCTTGCTGGCTGGGCCACAGTGTGAGGCACCTGTCCTGTTGCTGAAGGCTGGACCCCCTCTCCCCACTGCAGGAAAGAGCTAGTCTCAGACAAGGAAGGGGGGTATTAATGAACTGAAACAGCTCCAAAGTAATACTGACAACTACACTTTTGTTTGGTTTATTATGTGTGGGATTAACATCACAAATGCTAAGAACCCACCATATCACAAATCTTGACAATAAAGTATGTTTAGAACACTTCATAGATCTTCTGCACCCAGAAAATCCCATCTGAAATATGCTCTGAACCACCATTGCCGTTTCTTATTTGTATTTTCTTTATTTTTTTTTTTTTAAAGATTTATTTATTTATTTGAGAGAGCGAGAATGAGAGAGAGAGAGTACATGAGAGGAGGGAGGGTCAGAGGGAGAAGCAGACTCCCTGTCGAGCAGGGAGCCCGACGTGGGACTCGATCCCGGGACTCCGGGATCATGACCTGAGCTGAAGGCAGTCGCTTAACCAACTGAGCCACCCAGGCGCCCCTGTATTTTCTTTATTTTTTTATTGAAACATAATTAACATACAGTGTTATATTAGTTCCAGGTGTGCAATATAATGATTCAACAACTCCATATATTTCTCAGGGCTCATCAAGACAAGTATATGTATTTTCTTTATCTTTGCCATTTTATCTGCATTTGTTTCCTGCCATCCCCCTTACTTTAACTGAGTCCTTTTGTTCCCTATTTCTGTTCCCATATTAACTGATTTGGCTAGTTAATCTACAGATTTAAATATGAAGAAATTATTGTCAAACTTCACTGAAATGTCATGTTTCAATGAAGTGTAAGATAAAGTCCTACACCTGAAGGCCAAATGTTGAGGACAGATCCCCTAACCTCAGTCTCAGAGAATCTTACTTGCTGTAGTCTGTTATGGGTTGAACTGTGTCCCCAATATTCATATGTTGAAATCCTAACCCTACTACCTCAGAATGTGACCTTATTTGGAAACAGGGTCATTGCAGATGTATTAGTTCAAATGAGGTCATCCTGGAGTAGGGTGGGCCCCTGATCCACTATGAGCGATGTCCTTACAAAAAAGGGGAAATTGCCAAGTGGACATGAAAGTAGAGATCAGTGTGATGTTTTCTACACGCCCAGGAACACCAACTATCGCCAGCAAGCCACAAGAAGCTAGGAGAGAGACAGGAAGAGATTCTCCTCCACAGTTTCCAGAAGGGAATGACTCTGCCAACACCCTGATCTAGAGTTCTAGCCTCCAGAACAGTGAGACAGAGATTTCTGTTGTTAACGCCTTCCCATCTGTGGTGCTTTGTTATAACAGCTCTAGCAAACTAATACACACACCACGCCTTTTCTCTGTTCACCCAAGCTGCTCAGCAAAATGTGTTATTCAGTCTAATAAAACACAACACAGAGCCACATAAATAAGACACCAACCTCTTTCTCAAATAAAGGCAAGTTCAAACATCATAGTCAGAAGTTAAAAATTAAAAGAAAAATTGTTGCCACTTAGAATTCAAAGGTTGCCTGACAAAGCTTTCAGATGGCTACTTCATGGAAATCAGATCCTTTTTTTATTATTATTTTACATTTAAAGTGTTACATCTAAGTTTAAAATTGTAAATAAGCAGCTTACTGTGCAAAAAGCAACATTTTACTCCATCCACAATATGTATCTAATAAGGAGACTAATAAAATGGGAAAATCTTAAATTATGAAAAATGAGAACATGTGGCCTCTATAATGGAGCACTATAAACGAGTCATGACAGAAGAGCCAGTCCCATAAATATGAAGGATACGGAGTAGAAAGTTCCGGAAGGAAGACCCCCTAATAGGCCCTCTCTGGCCATGGATCAGACACGTACTCACTCTGAGCACTGGTTTCCTCCTGTGGATCTGTCAAATATCTCAGGTATGGCCACCCAACCCAGTGCAAACTTTCCAGATCTGACTGAGCTGGTGACTCTGTGGCATTTTATTCTGTTGACCCCCGCCCCCACCCTTGAAACTTCCCGCTTCCTGGGCTTCTGGACTTTGCCGCCTCCTAGCTCTCCTCCTGCCTCCGTGTCTGTTCCTCCTCCACCTGCGAGGGCACCTCTCACTCTCTTTCATTCTCGTCACTCTCCCTCCTGGACCCTGTGTGCCATGCCATCTCCAAGCCTGTACTCCCAGGCCCAACCTCTCACAGCTCCCAAGCAGCAGTCTCTCGGGAACAGCTATGCTAATGATCCCAGCATGTGAGCAACATGCCTGGTACCTACACACCCTTAGATTTGCACTGTGTTTTTACAGCTGATCCACCACAGGATCAACACAACAGAAAGTGATAAGGTGACTTGGAAAATGGCCTGCGAATAGTCTCTCAAAGAAGGTTAACACATCCTGGCACCTTGTTTACGGTATTCTTTCTTTTAGCAGATGTCTTCATCTCACTTTACCTGGTGAAAAGTTAAAGCCCACTTTGCCTCTGAACTCTGAATCAGAGGGGTACAACACAGTCAACATGAGTTTAATAACATCCAACATGAGGATCTGCGGGTCCTCCCTAAGACTGAACAACTGGGAAGAACTAAAGGGCAGAGGCCCAACAGAGTGCTTGTTAGCCTTGTTTATCCTGAGAACACAAACTCTGACCTTGGAGAATTAAGGAATATTTTGGAGACAGTCCCTGCTACTTGGAGGCAAATTAAAGCCCACCTTCGAGCACTGGTAGAGAAGAAGGTAAAGAGAGGCAGCAGGAAGCCTGGATAGGTTAAAAAAATATTCTAATTTAAATGTTCAAAAGGACCATTATTGGATCTTAATTCCTGCCAGTAAATAGAGCATTTAATTATATGACAATGAGCTATAAATATAACCCCTCTAGAAAGGAAACACAGAATAGAGTTCTCTGCTCCAGGGAATATCCTTTGCTTTCAAAAGAATAACCTGAGCTAACTGCTCATGTTTCTTGGTGGGTGATCAGATAAGTTTAGAGCAGACCCATTTAGGGGAACAGCAGGTGCACAGAAGGGGGCCATGGACTAAGTTAAATGTCAAGGCTCACAGGTAAAATATGGTAAATATCCCTGTCCCCTCAATCAACCCCTCTTAAGAAACACCATGATCAATGCCTTCCTTCATTCAGTAAACAAGTCCACAAGAAGCACAACAAAGGTCAGGGCAATAGTTACGCCCACCTAGTGGGCGGGTACTCCTTCTTTATACCAGAGCTCTGAGAACTGAAGGAAAACAATACACAGTCAGAGCAACATGACGGCCAAGGATGTTTGCTTCTCTCAGAATACCCAGTTCAAGATTCTTCACTGAAAACACCCTTCCACAGAGCACAAGGAAGAGACAGCTTGAAGAATAAGCATGTATGTTTCCTAGAAATTGTCAGACCAGAACAATCCTACTTCCAAACATAGCGACAACAGTGGCAAAAAACTGTTAATGAGGGTGGGTGGGGGGATGGGTGAAATAGATACCAGGACACTTATCTTGATGAGAACTGAGAAATGTATAGAATTGTTGAATCACTATATTGTACACCTGAAACCAATATAACACTGTATATTAATTATACTTCAAGAACAGAAAATAAATAAAAAACAAGCCACAAAATAAAATAAGGACCTTTTTGTTTGTGGTTTCAATGACTACACTTACTTCTATAATGAAAAAAAAACCTGTTAATTAGGGAAATAACTAAGGAAATTTCACTATAATTAGGGAAAATCTAAAACCATGGTATTTTATAAATGTTTTCAGCTTTCACTTTTCCCTAGAGGTTCTGGCCAAATTCCCAGCATACATTTATCTGATGATGTTTCAAACGATGGCAGAAACAGAGCATCATATTCCAGTCGTTCCTGCTGTTGTGTCCCTGTGCCTCCCTCCTCTGGAAGATGGCTTATGCCTTGAAGGCTCTGTGCTGTCAGAATGCCTTGGGGCTCAGGTGATCGAGCCCACACCAGCTGGCTAACTGGACACACCCACACCCCACACCAGAACACAGCCCAGACTCCTCTTCAATATACCAGTCAGTGCTTCCCCACCTCTTACCAGGGAGTGTGTGGAGGCAGGTTAGCATGCTTCTATGGAAACACATCAGAAAGTCAAAAGGGACTGGAATAATATAAAATTCCTCAGGAACTAAATGAGTTTCTTCTGATGACATGACTGTCTCTGTCAAATCAGAGTATGGATGCAAAGTGCCTGGAGTTTATGGGGGGAAAGATGTGGCGTCATCTGCTCTCCACACTCATCTGCTCTCCACACTCTACAGTCAATTATGTCTGTAACTACAAACTGAGAGAACTCCTTATCTCATGCAGTGATAATTAAAATGTCACCCCGGAGAGACTAAGAACACAGATTCATCGTGACTTCTGCTTAGAGAACTATAAACACTGCTGGTGTCACATTTGGACTCTATGCAGGGGCTTCTTTCCCACTGAGGATTCAACACTTTCCCAGGAAAAAAGCCTTCCCACCAGAAAGTAAATCCACGTTACCTCAACCTCAAATGCAAGGTGCCCACTGCAGCTGAACTCTCAGAGAACCTAAAACCGAATATCTCACCAAATTTCCTAAGAGACAGTCACAAAATACCTGTGGTTCTGACCCCGGGAACCTGTTTGCCTTTTTCTCCGCACAACTGAATCAGAGCATATCGTACACTCTCCTTCTGAAGGCCTTGATGTTGACTCCATTTGAGTTGATAAAACTGCCTCCCAGCTGTGTAGTTCTTTTCCCATTTTCTCCCCTTTTTCCTTTCAATAAACTTCCTGCTGAGGCAAAAGAGGCTGGAGCAGTGCAGCTGAAGGTCCCTCGTGAATGCTAAAAATGATTTAATCTGCTAGCAATATTTCTTTCAAGAGAGAGAAGCATGGTCTCCTGGGCCAGTGCAATGCTATCAACATTATGTATGTGTGGTAGGTAGAAAAATGGCACCCCAAAGATATCCACCTCCTAATCCCCAAAACCTGTGAATATGTTCCCTTATACGGCCAAAGGGGCTTTACAGATGTGATTAAGTTAAGGATCTTGAGCTGAGGAGATTATCCTGGATTATCCCAGAGGGCCCAATCTATCACAAAGGTCCTTAGAAGAGGGAGGCAGGAGAGTCCGAGAAGCAGAGGTCAGTGTGACGTGACTGCTGGCTTTGAAGATGGAGGAAGGGACCGCAAGTCAAGGAATGTGGATAGCCTCCAAAAGTTGGAAAAATCAAGGAAACAGATTCTCCCCTAGATTTTAGCCCAGTGAAACCTGTTTCAGTCTTCTGACTTTCAGAATTATAAGATAATAAATGTGTGTTGCTTTAGGCCAGTAAGTTTGTGGTAATCTATTCCAGCAGCAATAGAAACTAATATAGGATGTGACTTCCTCCCTCCTGACTAATCCAATCTAGGAGTTTTGGGGAAGCAGGTGGGGGAAACACCTAGCTAATCCCCAAACTCTTTCTCTACTACTCTAACTCTCGATTATCTGTTCTGTCAACAGAAACTAACCAGGTACAGTTTCCTTTATTTGGAGAACTGCAGAATTCTTAAGGCCATTTGATAAGCCAAACTTGTAATTTTATCCAAGAGGAAAATAAGAACTCAAAGAGGTTCTTGCTGACTTCTCACTTTCTGATCCAGTTCTCTCAATTTCCTATATCCTGCCCATATTGCGAACAATTCCATCCCTCAGAAATATATTCTTCCCTCCGTCTCTAATTCCCTTGGCAAATTTTTCTCTGACATAAATATTTCAATCAGTAAAATGTACATATTTTGCGTATTCCAGCTAGGAAGCAATACAGACTGGCCAGCAAATCCACGACAAACCCGACGGACAGAAAGAAGGTCAGCTCATACACCGAGGAGGACTACTAGGTAGCCAGAGACTGACATCTCCAAGCCAGGTGAGCTCAGCTTCTGCTGAAATGCAGAAGATACTGTAAATCAATGTGCAGGTTTGTCAAGTTGTAGGTTCTACGAACGCCACCTGAAACACTGAAGAGAGTTTTTACCACTTTAAACTCGCAGCTTTTTACAAGGCTTGTTTGTATTATTTTGAATCAGAATCATGTCTTTAGAGCTGGCAGAGACTTAAAGACTGTTAGTTCGATCTTTCATTTAGTCAAAGAATCCTCTCTACAAGAGCACGTACACATGCCTCAGTCTTGACCCAGAAGCAAATCCAAACAATGTCTCGGAGGGCTCTGCTCCCAGCTGCAGCGTCTAGTCTTGCCGTCAAGCGGGCATGTAAGTGGCGACACAGAGGACAGGCTCACTTGGCCACACACTGAACTGAGTCACATGGACTCCTAAACGTCTCCCGAGGAAAGAATAAAAAATTAAATTGAGAATCATATCATGTCAAGTGGAATTAAGTATTGTGTATAGGAGAGTATACTTAACCTAAAAAAAACAAAAGGCCCACTAGAAACAAGCAAACTAGCAGATTTCAAGTTTCTCAGCTAACCTGTAAACTCCTCAGGACAGCCACTGTCTGGACACACTGCTCCTTCTTGCCTGCCACCCTTACTTTACGACGGGCAAACAATCAGTGCGTGGTGAATTCAACTGGGACTGACCCATCCCTGCTTTGATCTCAGAAAGGGGCAGATCCCCACAATGTGAACCGTACTTTCTTCCGGCCCTTCGATAGAAACTGAACTTCCCCAGCTTCATAAACACTTGCACAAGCGATCTAAACTTTTGGTGGTGGTCCAGGTTCCTGTACCAGTGTTTGCTCCTTGATTTGAAGCTTATTTTCATCTGGGTCGAAGGTTCTGACCAATGCATCTATTGAGTCTGAGCACTGGGGGAATGCGGTGCTAGCGGACTCACTGTAAGAGTAAGAAGTCAGCCTCCCTTGAGTCTGGTGTTCCTGAGCTCCTGGCCATCTGTTCTGTAGACAGAACATCTTGGTCTTAGTTTTCCCTGCTCTAACCACACACTCCACCGTAAACTCTTGTCATTATCACTATACTGTGCTAGTTCTCTAGCACTCAGACACAGCAAACTGACCAAGAACCACAATATACAAAAAATGGTTACAAGAGCTGCAATATCCTTTAAAACAACGAGACAGAGCACCTACTTTGCTTTAAAATCAGCATGGCATAGTACAATGACATTATGTCCAGTGTCACAATTGGGCTTAAACCCAACTGTGCCTTGGTTTCCTCACCTGTTCTCCCTGCTGTGGTAGGTTACTGTGAGGACCAGGGAGAATGTAGATAGGATGCTATTAATTATTAGTAGCTCTTAACCATTACTGTTGTTTGTACAGTATTACATGGATGTTTATTGTAATTTTCCTTAGCTCCGTCAAAGAATAAATTACTTCTAATTAAAACATTAATAAAATTCATCTGGAAGGGTTTCTTTTCCTTTACATTTTTATTCAAGGCTTTGACTAAAGCTTTAGAAAAAAGCCATATGCAGATTTCTCGATAAATTATTGTCCTAAAGCCTGGAGACTAGAGGCAAAAGTAAAGCCTACCATCTTGGCTACATAAAGAAAGAAAGGAAGAGAGGAAAGAAGGGGAGAAGAGAAGGAGGAAGGAAAGTGCAAAAAAATAAAAGTAAAACTGATTTTAAAAAAAAGCATAGGCATGCACCAAGCTCTAACCAGTTTGCCTCAGCTGTTCTCTCTGAAGGAAATAATTTGTATTGTTCAGGCTAAATGACCAATTTACACATAAAGATTAAGAATCAGTGCATTTTGGAGGCTTTTCAGGCAAATGTCTACTTCAGATCAGGAGGGCATTGTCCTCTTCTGGGGACGAACGGAAGACAAGCCCTCTGCCTATTAGACAGAACAAGGATGTAACCCTGACTCCACCATTCATTGGCCGCGACACTTAAATATGTATTTAATCCCTCAGAGTCCTGTTGGCCCCATTTGTCCAGTGGGATAGATGGCTCCTGTCTATGATAAAAATTCAGGTTAACCTGCATCCTATCAGCTGGGTCACTCACCTCTGCCTTTAGGAAAACACATAAATGCTGTTCCCTGCCCCAGGGTGCGGCCAAAGGACTTAAGGTGAAATCTGTACTTCTCCAAAAGGGAAGAGCTCTAAAAAAACCTAGGTGATGATCAAGACAAGGCTGAGAACCTTTTGGCCTTTTCTGGATGAGGAGCAGATTGAGGGGTATCCAGAAGCTAGTCGTGAGGATTGAGCAGGGAGCGAAAAAGTCAGTAACAGCAGACACCTGTAGAAACCAGCAACGCAGCCTGAACGGCAGTCCGAAAACCACAGAAAGGACAAGACCTTATACTCCTCTAAGTTTACCTCAGGGAGCAGAGCCAACTACAGCGTTAAGTCAAGCCCACGGGCTACAAGTGCAATCAGGTAAACTGCCTCAGGAAAGGGGATGATTAGGTTTCAATAAAGAAAGATCCTGATACGCCTGTTTTCTCTCTAGCCATGAAGTGATCTCCATACCACAGCATGTGGATTCTGCCTAAAAGCAATTTTCTCCCCTTCATTCAGATCTAGAGACAGGAAAGTCCCTGGGCAGCCACATCAAACAGAGCTGGAAGAACAAGAAATTCCCCACAACTTCAGTGACCACCTGTTTACCTAGTGAGTTGCTCCCACAGATAGGTTCTGTTGAATCCACACTTTGGTCCAACTTCCTGGATTTCCACTGGCCTTCACGGTCCCTCTCTCAGGTGGCTCAGAAACGGTTTGGCCCATATCCCACCCACATTCTAAATCCACAGATAAAAGAAGAGGAGAGACAACTTTGATTAGGGTAACAGGACCTCCACAGTTGACTCTGATTTGCCTTTTGATGCACAGAATCTTTGAGGGGAAAAAATAGTTACAATTTATCTATCAGGTGCTGAGAATAAGGAACTGCTCATTCACTTAATACTCACACAACCTCCATGAGGTAGACAGGACAGTATCACCATCCCAACTTTATAGATGCAGAAATAAAATATCAGATTGTAATGAGTGGCATGGCCAGAAGTTAAGCCCACATTTGACCTTTCATTGATTAGCAACTCTCCCATACCAGTCAATAGGCAACCTATATAGAACAAAAATATCTCTATTGGGAGAAAAAATGAGATGTAACCTAACAGAAAAATCTTGTGTATGTGAGGGTTTTTTTAAAAAATCCATTTAAAGAAAGAAGTTCCTATTGACATTTCTTTCTTTGATTTAGTAATTTTTAATGTCTATTGCTTTGGAAAGCTTTTTAAGAGGGTTTGTGAAAGTATGTAAGCCCTCTAATGTTTTCCTAATTTTAATTTTTCATCATGAGTTTCTCTCATGATCTCAAAAATTATTCAGATCCTTGTAAAAATGTCCTACAAGTAAACCTAATGTCAGGAAAAACTGAGACATGTTGAAATAATGAATGAATGGATGAACGAACTAACAAACAAACTCTAGAACAAACAGTACACTGCTGTCCTATATGCCTAAATTACCTAACTTCAATAAGAACTGTGACTGGAAACTCCTAACCAATGACAGCCCCATAGTGGTTTCTGGATGCTAAATATAGGCCAGACCCAAATTCCCAAAGCCTAACCCTGGCTTTATCACACATACTTGGTAAAAGAATGTTACCCTGATAAAGCCCTCCTGTCTGGCCATGCTTAACTCAATGCCCCCAACATAGCCTGTTTTCCACCTAACTGCCAGGGAAGAAATGGCTCACTTCTAAACTCTTGGTGTCTAGACAGACAATACTAAAAAGTCCGTGATCCTGCCATGGCAACAAGAAGTGCATTGCCATCAGTTACGTTAGAGCTGCTGTGTGATAAATCTGAATATTGCATAATGAAGAGAAAAGTCTTGGGCTACCTTATAGCTACAAAAGGGACATGTGAAGCTACTTGGTCACGATTTTATCATTGAGTACTAATGTGCAGGATAACTCAAACAACAATCAACTTGAAAAGCCCTTGGGATACAATGGCATATGCATTCTTGTAAAATGGTTCTTCTAACATCATAATGCATTTGAATTCCTAAGTCCTTATATACAACAATGGTCCCTTCATTTTATTTGAACACAGAGCAGCAGAATTTTTCTTTCAGCAGGTATGCATGGCTGTGAGAAAGTCCAGGTCAATCAGCTCATGTTCCATGAAGGCAAATCTAAGCCGTGCCAAAACCAAGTCACAGAGGAAGAGCGTGCCCTATTGGCTCTGAGTTCTTACGGGCTTACTTTCCAAACCATGACCTGCATTGTCTTTATGTTCTGGCTGTAGGACTCCAAGCCTCCCACTTGTTCACGCAGTCAAGAAGAAATGCGGCAGTGTCTTCCCGATAAAATCACTTTTGCCTGGCAGAAAGGCTCTGCCCAGCAGCCCTATTAGTGCCCACTCCTTCCTCTGCAGCTGGAAACACTAACAAAGGAATACGGTTCTTAGACTTCTCCAGCACCACCTGGGCTTCTGCTCATAATGGAAACCGGCTCCTGCTAGAGCCGCTTCCACACTCAGGGAAGTAGGGTCACAGTTGCTTTGGGGAGTCTAATGCAGGCTCTCTGTAGGCTCTCTTCTCAGAAAAGATAAAGACAAAAAAGAAAAATAAAAATGTGCATATGACCTTAGGGGTTTCCCCGACCTCCAGGTTTAGAATCCACTTTACAAGGCTAAAGAGGAAGAATGGGATCGAGAAGAGAGAGGAGAGTTGTGGGAGGGGGTGTGCGTGGGAAGGAGGGCCAGAGGAACTCAGAGAGCCAGACCAAGTGACAACACAGAGAGAAGCAACTTTCTTCCCTTCTCACCTAGCCTGGGAATCAGGTCGTTTGGGTTCTGGTCCAGGTTCTTATTTTTTAATGATCTTGAGTAAGTTCTTAGAATAAGCCCTCAATTCCTCAATATATAAAATGAGGGGCATTAACTAGATAACTTTAAAGCACTTTACACAGATTAACTCCTTTAATCCTGACACCAATCCTTTGTGATAGGTATTATTTTTCTCCAGAGTTCACAGTTGACAAAATAGAGTTATCCATAGTTAGCAAGCAACAAAGCAGGGGTAAAGAACTCAGATCATCTGGTTCAGAGTCCATGCTTTTAATCACTACTATGTTGTTACTGCCTTCAACCAACTCACAGACTAGGGAGAATTGTTCCTGTACAAAAACAAACTGTTTAACATTTTGACAGCGGAATGAATGAAACTATAAAATGCATACAGAATGCATAACTATAAAATTACTATATATGTAAATATAAAGTAGACATTTTACAAAAAGGAAATTGCGTGGTGTCTTACACACACTGGTTGAGTACATTTATTTATTTATCATGAAGACTGTAGATAGCTTCATGTATCTTAATAATATTTAAAATACCATAGAGATAACTCACTTTCTTGAGAGAATAAAATTATTTTCAACAAAGAATAGTTTATAAGTGTTAATGTCTTTACTGGTTGTCTATAGTACACTTCTTTATCCAGACGTATTTATTAGCATACTTCATATCAATTACTTTATTCCCAAGAAATACAGGAAAGGAGCATACAAATTTATCAATGTCTATCTCAAAACAATTTGGGGAAGGCAATGAAGATACTAACCATGATATTAATAATAAACTAGGAAAAAAGTGCTTAGGATTGTAGAATTACCTATAATGCAATCAAATACTTTCTTAACACCTTCACCAAAAAAAAAAAAAGTCCAAGTGACTATCAGGTTGTCTTGAGCATGTCATAGCTCTTTTTCAAAGCAAATGTATGAAATCTCCTACAGCACCTTGCTATCCAAGAGAGACTCATGATGTAAAACATCTTGCTCATCACCTTGGCCATGCCAATCCCCAATTCCATACCCTCACCCAAAGTCTTGGTCACCTCAATCTTACCCACCCATTACTGCAACATGAAAGCCCCCCATCAGGCCCTTTCTTGGCCTTTCAATGAACTCCCTACACCCTAAATTCCAAAACCACTAACAACCTGACTGGTACCATTCCCAAATCCATTAAGCAAAATGGGTCTGCCAGAATCCTCCAGGGCTGTGATCTTTTGTACTTCAGTATGAACTCCTGGTACCCCACCCCAGAGACTCTATCCCCACGTGAATCTGGGAAGCAGCGAGATTTGAGAACACCTGGTCTACCTGATAGATATTAACATTTAGTTATAGGTATCAGTGTTCTCTGCTGTAAAATGAGGGAAATGGCTGGATAGATGACCTCCAGGTCTCCTTCCAGACAAGCTAATAGTCTATGAGTCCAGATTCTAGAGCTATTTCATGGATACTGCTTGCTCGCCAACCAAGACTTCATGCTTCTTCAAAGCAGGGGCCACATTACTCTTCCATGTTTCCAAGCTAATACAGTGCTTCCCCACTTAGTAGGAGCTCAATAAACTTAGGATCGTGAGTTTTTATGACTGTGTCCTGCTGGCTGAGGAGAACTGGCAAACTGAGCCACAGATACTGCTGAATGGCTATTTGGCAAATTTTATTGCAGATGCTGGTTTACATCTGTTACCAAGCTTACTCTATTGAAAGGAGGTTTTTCTAGCTGGCCTTTTGGAGTTTCCCACTGTCTGGCTATGAAACCTTTTTTTTTTTTTTTTTTTAAAGATTTTACTTATTTATTTGATAGAGAGAGACAGCAAGAGAGGGAACACAAGCAAGGGGAGTGGGAGAGGGAGAAGCAGGCTTCCCGCCAAGCAGGGAGCCCGATGCGGGGCTCGATCCCAGGACCTGGAATCATGACCTGAGCCAAAGGCAGACGCCTAACGACTGACCCACCCAGGCGCCCCTGGCTATGAAACTTTCTTAACAAGGAAGTGTCATCATTGGAAAGTTAAGATTTACAGAAACTAAGAAACAACAATACTCCTTACATTGATATAGGCTTGAATAGTTTTCGAGTCATTTTCACATGTTACTCCCCTTAAGCCTCTCACAACAGCCCTTGGAGGCAGGCAGGCATACATCAACTGCATTTTACAAATGAGAAAAAGAATCCTAGGAGAGGTTAAGAACTTTCTCATTGGTGGGGCGCCTGGGTGGCTCAGTTGGTTAAGCGACTGCCTTCAGCTCAGGTCGTGATCCTGGAGTCCTGGGATCAAGTCCCACATCAGGCTCCCTGCTCGGTGGGGAGTCTGCTTCTCCCTCTGACCCTTCCCCCTTTCATGCTTTCTCTCTCTCAAATAAATAAAATCTTAAAAAAAAAAAAAAACAAAGAACTTTCTCAATGGTGGAACTGGAATGAGACCCCAGGTCTTCACATTCTATCACTGAATTGGGGTGTCACAGAGAGGAGGCAGATGTGTGATGTCTGGCCAGGACAGTGGGGATTTGAGTTCGCTTCGTTCATTTTATTTTGTTTGTTTTCCTTTGAATTTGAGTGTACTGAAGCAAGGTTGCAAAGTTTCCAACTGGCCACAGGCCCCATCACATCCAATTATGTAACTGCTTCAGATATTTACTGGGTCTCTTTGGCCCCTAAAGTTATTTGAATTTGTGTCCCTGTGCTAAGTAATTATATTTACCTGCTTATATAAATATAAATAATTGTATCTTACCATATTATGTAATATTTTATGAGCACATTCACATACCATATTTTATTTGCTCCTCCTAATTCTGCCTACTGATTAGGAAACTAAGCTAAGAAGAAAAATTTAAGTGACTTCCACAGGGTCAGGACCTAAAATCTGAACGTGTCATATAAGAAATAACATTATGTGGAAATTTTTAAGCATACACCAAGGTAAAGCTCTTCAGATAACCATTATATAAGTGTCTGAACTTGAGTACTCAGGTAGGCGTATTTTGAAGTTTGATTATCACTTAAAGGACAGTATTCGGAGTATGTGCAGAAATGAAGTTTCTGTATTTCCATGGGGCCAAGTCCCGGGAAAGTCACGTTCCTTTATTTTTCTCTCCAGTGTTCATGAGTTTCCAGTATCAAAGAATAAACTGACAGAAAGTCTTCCCAAAAAAGTAAGTTATTCATCAAAACACTGGCAAAATGAATCCAGCAACATGCAAAAGGATTATATACCATGACCACGTGAAATATTCCAGACATGCAAGGCTGGTACAACATACGAGAATCAGTCAACATAATAGACCACATAAATAGAATAAAAAACAGCACCCACATGGTTGCCTCCATAGATGTCAAAAGCCTTTGACAAAATCAAACACTCTTTCATGATAAAAACACTTAACAAACTAGAAATAGAAAGACGTACTTCTTCAACCTGATAAAAGGCATCCACGAAAACCCACAAACAGTATCATACTTAATAGTGAAAGACTGAATGCTTTCCCCCAAGACAGGAATAATAAGCAAAGAAAGAATGTCTACTCTCACCATTGCTATTCAACATAGTACTAAACATTCTAACATGCTAATTAGGCAAGAAAAAGGAATAAAAGGTATCCAAATCAGAAAGGAAGCAGCAAAACTATCTCTATTAACAGATAACATGATCTTGCACATATAAAATCCTAAAGAATACACACACATACATACTCACACACACACACACACAATTAGGACTAATGAATCCATTCAGCAAGGTTGCAGGATACAAGATCAATATACAATGAGAAAGTAAAAATATCAGGGACCCATGATCCCATCACTAAATACTAGCAACTAAAAAGCTTGCTCTTTTAATTTCATTAATCTCAACCTGAGATGTAGAATATAAAATTCAGAATTTATTTTGGCTTTCAAGACTATCTATAATATTTGGTTAAGAGACATGTTTCCTGGTATACACACAGTTCTGGAAAATGTGGAGGGAAAGATACTTTTGTTTATAGAGCCAAGAAAGTGAAGTGATAAGAAATAGAAAAGATTGTGAAGCAACAAAAGAAATTCTGCCAGGCTCACTAAAGAACACTAATCTGTTCAGGTTTTACTTTTCTTCTAATGGGTTTTCTTCAAAGTACTTTATAGCAGTTGCAATTAGTTCAAAATATTGCATCTTGGTGCTCATACAAACTAGAAAGTAATGACTACATTTTCAGTTATTTAGTTTATATTCTTACTTTGGCCCATTCTCCCAGAGATTTTAAACACCATTAAACACTTCACAATATTGGTGTGGACTGTTTCCTTCTTCAATTTCATTAGAATTAACATACAAGTGGTATCTCATTCCGATAACATTGAACACGCTTCTTAGGTAACACAAACTGTACATACACAGAAAGGAAGATTTTTCGTTGTTTCAGAAAAGTATTACATTGTTTCTTTTCTGAAGACTTGAATCCAGACACAGCCTGCTCTAAAATCTGTAAGGTGTAAAGTGAACCAAGAGTAAGCCTGAGCTCTGAGAGGTCCTGCTAAGTGCCAAGAAATTCCTTTCATATCCTTTACCTTCAGGACATCAATAAACACTCATTCATTCACTCACATCAATGGTCAATTATCATTCCCTCTGTATTTGTAGGTTACCACATCTTCTTTTGTTGTTTAAATTTGTTCTAAACAAAAATCAAAACCAGACTCAAGTCATAAGCAAAGCTTCAGTTAAAGAAAACATTAATGCAGCTTTTCTTTTCCTATAAATCAGACAGTTTATTGCCTGATATTAGGCATTGCCTGTTTATTTACTCTTCATTCACAATTTGATTCTAATTATTAAGTGGCAAAGTCAAGTCATTAATTTAAGAACCTGGACATAATAATTGAATAATAGTATTCTACTATATATGAGAAAGGCAAATTGCTTAAAAATGAAATATTAAGTAAACACGTGGCTTTCAAAAATAATTTCCCTATTATTGTAAAGCTGATAACATGGAAACTGGCTCTTTGGGTGAATGCATTTCACCAACTTTTTTCATCAGCCCCCCTTTCTGCAATGAAAATTCAAAAAAGGTGATAAATTCCAGGAAAAGGAAAACCATGGGCCAAAAGACAGAAAAATTCTGTAATATAAAAGAACATGCTACCAGACAATTCAGGAAGATCTTTTTCAAATCTTACTATTTTCCTTTAATTTAAAAATACTGACTAACAATAACAACAACAACAAAATACTGATGACCTGCACAGTAGACTATATCACTGTTTTCAGTTTTTCACTGCCTCCCTTTAGGAGGATATGCATCCCTGTTGGTGGCCAAGTGACTGGCACTACTGTTTTATAAAAGGAGGGTATTTGCCTTTCCTACTGATGTCAGGCTTGGGCTCATGACTGATTAGGCCAATGAAATGGGAGCCATATGACATATGCCACAGACAGCAAAAGCTCTTTCATCCCCTCCACTGAGAGGATGGCATGTTCCAAAAAAGGTATACTCTTGTCAGCCTAAGTCCTAGAATGAAAAAGGCACACCAGGGCACAGCTGACCTTCAAGTACCACATAATATGGGTAAGAATCACACTTTGAGATTGTAAGCCACTGAGATCTAGGGGTTATTCCCACAGCATCGCCAGACAAAAGCTGACTAATACAAACTACAATCCTAGCATTTAAACCACTCTCATTTTAATTTATCTGTAAGTAGACAAACCTGAGGGATGTCATAAACAAGCTTTAGGGAATGTTGATTTCACAATTCAGTATGAAAGAAATATGTAATGACTCATCTTGGTTTGCCAGAATCAAGTAATCTGAGGTAAAGCTATCCTATGTTCTAGAGCAGCAATTAATGCATTGGTAAGAGAAGGGAATCAAGAGAACAGAAAGCACCCAAATCCGAAGTCTACAGAAACGATGAATACATCACTTAGGTTCACTGCACAGACTGCAATGGGCTGTCATCCAGCCGGAGAATCTGAGGTCATTCTAAGTCTGAAACTGGGGAGCAATCATATGGGGATGGATCAAAGTAGAGATAGGAGGTCAAGGTACGGTCATCCATCTGAAATGGTAGAAAGAACTCAGTTTGGTACAGGTGAAAAATTACTAGAAATTTTGTCCCTGGGGCTATCCAAAGTCATTGCTCCTAAGTCCACCTAAACATTTCAATAATATAACTGCTTCATCAATTTTCAAGTTCTCCGTCTTCACTGGTTTTTATTTTAATGGAAATGCATATAATTTTTTTTTAAAAAAATAGGTGTTTCTTAGCACATACATAGGGATCTTTATACTAACACTAAATAGGATTGTGAAGTCACAAGAAAATATTTCTGCTCTCAGTGGAAGAAAGTATTAGACTATCTTCCATTCTCATATGTAGTCATTAAATAAACACAAGCCCCGACCTGGAAAAAAATATATCAATTTTTTAAAAAGATACAAACTGAGTGACTCACATAAATGCTTCTAAATATGTTTTAATCAACAGAATGGATACAGCCATTGAATACAATTGCTAACAAAAACATTAAGTAACCATGAGAAAAGAATAAGGAATTAATAATAAACATCATGGCACAGGCATGATCTCCATTTTATACAGGAGGAAACGGGCTCAGGAAGATTCAGTTACTTGCTCAACTAGAAAATGGCACAGTCATAATCTGAACCCACTGCATGCTGGTTCCAAACCCCTTGGCCTTCCCATTACCAGATGGTGTCTTTCTGGAATTTTGTCACCAAGTGGATTTTTAACCTACCTTAAAGTCTAATTTGTGTTATACTCAAGGATTTTTACACATTTAAAATCATCTTTGTCATCTGTTTCAATATGTCACCATTCCTTACGCCAAGAATCTATTAATTTTACTTCCCCTGAAATGCTTGTGACATAAATTAAGCCCATTTACTCTTTCTATCATCAAAGCAACACTTTTTATAGAATCAATCCTATAGCTAGAAGAGATAGTCTGTCTTTCTGTAGAAACTAAAAGGAAATTGTAAGATAATCTACATAAAAAAGAGTCACCTCACACACAATTTCAGATTACCTTCATAAGGTACTTGTACTCATTTTATTGCTGCACCGTCATTATCATTATTAATAAAGTTACATTTAGGGGTTATGGTAGATTTGACCAGCTGTGGTGAACAGTTGTTATCATTTTCTTCATCCATTAAACTTGTCAAAGTAGCGGTTTTACAAGTATACAAATAATTAAAAGAAAACATATAGACAATGTATTTTTATACATTTTAAACACTGACAACTAGTAGCTAAAATGGCAACGAATTACAATCTTTGCACAGTAAAACCTGTTTAATTGGAATTCTAGTCCAAAATACACAACAACTTGGACATGATATACTATTCCTTCCGAGTTAAAAAGTTCAAACTAAATATTAAGATGTTTTTCCATATGTATTGCACTGTATCTGCTAGAAACTATAAACATATACATATGAAATCACAAATATTTTAAGGTTGGAAGGAACCTCGGAACTCATGCCCTTTGATTCTGTCACTGGTGCTGGTGGCTACATGTGAGGACTGGAGCCAGACCGCCTGGACTAAAACCCCAGCTCTGTACACACTAGTGGTGGGGCTTTGGATTAAGTTACTTTGCACCTTTATTTCCTGCTCTTGATATAAAATAAAGAATAACAGAAGCTACTCAAAGGTTATGAAGATTAAATGAGATATGATACATGTAAGGGGTTCACTACACTTTCTTACATACAAGAAAACCTAAGAATCCCTGAGGCCAGGTGGGCTAAGTGTCTTTCTCAGGAGACAGAGCCATTAATGTCAGAAGACCATCCTGGGGCACCTCACTCTGTCAGTCTTTTTAAAAATCCACTTAAACAGTCCTCAGTTAGAAAAGTCTACAAATTTTTTCCTGGCTATAGAGCTTCATCCAATTACTTCCGAATCAAAATTACTTTTAAAAACACTCTAATTAAATTACAGATGGTGTGACATAGATTTATGCTAAAGTGGTGTATGCAGACTTTTCATTCATTAGTCACTTATTCAAAACTATCTATGAAACATTTATTATTTACATTTTAGAGTCTAATATTTGATACTATCTTCTTCTCTATGGTTCCATGCCCCAAAACTTCCATTTCTCACAGATATTTGTTTAAAAGTCTCCACCACGCCCAACGTATCTACATCTATAACCACCCACATGCTCGTCCTCTTCCTCTGGGCCTGGCCCAGCCTGCCCACTTCCTTCTCTGAGACATGTCTCCACCCATTTGCCCCATCTTTCAGCTCAGAATCTCTACTTCCCCACTTCCCATTCATTCTTGCACCCCCACTGCCACCCCATCAACCACTTCAACCTTCTCATGTTAAGTGACTACTCTAAAAGCAGTTGACCTGGGGGGACCCCACTGTCTCGTGGTCTCCTACCTCTCCAACCATTTGTATTCAACCTCCTTCAAGGGCTGCTTTCCCTCCCACTGCCCCTCTGTGTCCTCAGCTTAATTCTCATTCTCTCCCCTCTTCCTGGATAATCTTGTCCAATCTCACAGCTCTCATCAGCACCTGTATACAGGTAACTGCCAAATCTTTATTTCTGTCCTAACCTTAACTGTCATTATCATACAGTAAACGTTCTACAGGCAATTCTACCTGGATGGCCCAAGGCACTTCAAATGCAACATATTTAAATCTAACCACTTCATCTTTCCCCATTCAGCTTGCTCCTCCTCTTATATTCCCTACCTCATCACACAAGCTAAATGTTCTAAAAGCATCTTTGGTCCTTCATCCTCCCTCATTCCTCTATCCAGTCCAGTCAGTCACCAAGTTCTGCCCATATAATCACCTAAACACCTCTCCCCTGCCTCCCCTCCCCTCCCCTCCATCCTCATTGGCCTCATCTTGGCAGCCATCAACTCCCTGACTGACCTCCTGATCCTTACAGCCACCAGAATCATCCATGGACAATGCCTTTTAGAAATAATGATAAAATGCAAATGTGACCATTTTGTTTCCCTGCTCAAAGTCCTCAATAGCAGGCTATCACCTACTGGAAAATGTTCAAGCTCCTTGGAATGCCAAGCAAGGCCTTCCAAGGCTTGGCTCCCAGGGATCTTCCCCCCCACACCCGCCCCATTCCTCCCCTACTATTCCTTATCTTGAATGCTTCAGACCTGCAACTTACTTGAATTCATCACTGTTCACAACATGCTATTTTTCACCTTTTTGCCTTTGCTTACCCTTTACACTATTGTATCTACCCACATTCCCCCTACTCCCAGCCTAACTCCTCTTCATCCTGTAAAACTCAGATGTAATTTTCTCCAGGAATCTTCCCTAAAACTCCACACTGGAAAGGGTATCCTTTTATGTACTCCACAGGATTCCCTATTAGAGCATATAAAAACTCTACTGAGATTATTTGAAATAATCTGCTCCAGGCTAAAGCATAAACACATCAAGGGCTGGAAAAGTGATCTATTCACTTTCTGTGTCTGGTTCAATAAGTGGTTGTTCATCTCAACCCAGAAACCTATAAATCTAGAGGAAGAAAGTTACAAAGAGCAGCTTAAAGCATCCATACTGTGTTACATTACTGTATATGATATTTTAGGACTTTAAAATATTACTTTTGTCCTGCTGAGGGATAAGAGTAAGGAAAAGAATAGAAACTAATTTATGTAACTAATTATCTACCTAAATATTAGAAACTAAAATACCATATTTCCTTTTTAGACTATAAATATTTAATTTCCATACTGAGAACTTGTTAACTCAGCCTTGGAGTATTCATTCAAGTTGAGGGGGGAGAGGGTGACTAGGTAACAGGTTAAATGGGCCAGGTTTCCCACAACAGACCTTTCTCAGGTAGTCCACTCACACTCAAAGATTAAACTCTACTTATTAAAAACAAAACAAAACAAAAAACACTCTAAAGGAAAGTCACCTAAAAGATTTAGTTCTCAGGAGAAGCTACGCCATATTCTGAAGAAGGACCTATCTTCAATGAAAGGAACAGAAATAGGAGAGTCCATGTGGCACCATCTGAGCAGCCCTGTCCTACACGCGGACACACTTCTGAGGACTCAGCAGGCTCTGCACACAACATCTGTCCTGAGCTCTGAATATCCTGCAGCAGCAGATGTGTCTGGTGTTCAGACACAGCACGGACTTTATCTGCATCACCCTAACCCCAGCCCAGACAATATAGGCCAGGTCAGAGGCTTCATCCTACAGAGTTACAAAGCCAGAGGTACAACTGGTATACCACAGTAAACTATTAAACCATTTGATTTTATGTCAAAAAGAGGAGGCTATTACATATAGATGTCAGTTGGAATACTATGGTTTTCCCCTTACTACTGATGCTACTACCTATTTCCTCAGGACAACAGACAACTCATATATTTTGCTCAAAGGGTCCCACCCTCCCATTAGGTAAGTCCTCATTTCCACCACCACTGTAGACCATGAGAAGAGCTGGCAGGACATTCCAGAAAACGGAAGGACCAAAACACTCCAGATCCCAAGCCTCTATTTCAGTGAGCTGCAGAGTCCGTGGCCCGTGAAGATACATGCCTCTTAGCCTGAGGTAACATCCTCAAACTCCAACAGCATTTTCCTGCTCAGCAATTCTGAAAAATGACACCAGTGGGCTCCCTGCCATGGAATATGGTTTGTATAAAATGGAGCAAGCAAGGAAGGGCCATGCTGGTGGCCTATCTTCTCAGTCAAGGCCAAAAGCCTGAATAACGTAACCAAAGTTCAGAATTTAGCTGACCATCATCAGTTGCTTTTTTGTTCTTAAGGAACTCTTGGGTGTTTCTTCTTAAGACCCAACAGAGCAAACCCCTGACTCTGAGAGTCCTTTTTTTTTTTTTTCTCAGAGTTGTCTAAATCACCTGACTATTCTGCTATTTGTACCATATATTAATAGCCAATAAATAGTGTTTTCTGTTCTGTAAAAGAAAATATATTAATTTGGTAATATTAGTACAAACCAAAGCAATACCAAACATTTGCCTTCCTTATTATGGGCCTGACCTATCTTCATGCTTGAGGGAAATAGTTTCTCTCCCCTCCTCCCAATCTGAAAGAAAAGTTAAATTAGTGGAATAATTACAAGAAATTATTAAACACAATTAGACAGCATAATGGATTATGCTGTATACGGCAGCACCATCACCACTAGAAGTAGAAATAAGGAGTCTTGCCACAAACAATGGGCTAAAAGCCATCCCGAGCACTTCCTCTGCAGGTTCCCATGCATCCCAAGACTGCAGGATTTGAACTGATCACTATTATTCCTGAAAAGCCAGCTTTCTTTTCCAAATCTGAAATAGTCACAATTGTTTAAACCCAGTGTGGCTTGACCTTATCAGCAACAGTCTCCTATGCCATTTCAGAGAATGGAAATGTGCATGTGTGCACGCGCACACACACACACACACACACAAACCCTTATTAAGAAGATAAAGTAAATAAACTTCCTGCCAGTCTCACAGCACATTCAAAGTCAACTGTGCTGTATTTACTCACATAATTATTCCTATCTGCACTTATTTTTCTAATGAAATAGGACTGGCAATTAAACCCGGAAACTGCAGCTCTGTCTGACCACCTGATGGACCCAGGGCACTCTGTGGTCAGGGCTGAGGGAGAGGGTAGCTGGCAGCCCTGGGAGAGAAGGCTCCCACCCGAGGTGCCTGAGACTTGCCCTTGGTTCCCCTTGGAGCTTGAGTTTTGATTCCTCCCAGGACTTGAGGCAAGTTGCAATGTGCAGCTATGGCCACAGGGTAGTGCAGTCATTCTGCAAACAGCTGCCCCTCTCCCCGCCCCCCCCCCCAATGCCACCTCCCTTCCCCTCAGCACCCTACCTCCCCAGTTCCCTCCCAAAGAGAGAGTGGCTGGGAGAGAACGCAGACGTTTGGTCTGAGTCCTGGGCACCTACAGGAAGGACTGTGCGAGTCCCCGACAAATCCAGGAGTGCCTGGAAGACCTGGTATCCAGTTACTCTGAGCATTCGCTCCTGACACAAAAGGACCTGGCCTTCGAAGGACTGACAAGAACTGTAAAGCTGTAAAAAGTGACTAGCCTATTTATTACAAACTTTGTTTACTCAGGCTTTTATGTTTATTTACCACTGTATCCCCACTAGGATACAATGAACCACCCCCTCACTCATCAAAATTGTATTAGAAAGACCCACGAAAATAAAACAAATGCCGCATCTCAATGTAACTTCGGAGCATTATGGAATTGTAATGTTATTATGCAACTACCCCCCCAAATAAAGAGAAGAAAATGCAGTATTTTAAAAGAGCTTCTTTTTAAAGAAATTTTTGTTCTCACTACTCAAAGTTTGGTCTGTGGACCAGCAGTTTACCAGGGAGCTGGTTAGAAATGCAGAATCATAGGTCATCGTGGACCTATTAAATCATAATGTATATTTTATCAAGATCCCTAAGTTATCTGAAGGCACATTAATGTCTGAGAAGCACTGGCCTGGGTGATAGTTAAGTACACTGACCTATGTTCTCAAAATAGTTTTCTAAGCCCTGGGTCTTTGCTTTCTCAAGATACACTGTATAGAAAGAACAAATATATCCTGAAACTGGAAAATAAAAACAGATTATTTCCCAGAACCAGTGATGATCCGCTAAAGGCTTTTTCTATCTAAACTGCCAGGTAACTAATTAACATTTCAATGAACATTGACAGAAAATTTGTTCTGTCACTTCATAACTCAGGTAAACAGTAGAGGTATGACAACAAAAATTTAACCAAGACCACCAGACTCATATTACAGCACTCCAGAGGATTCCTGAAAACTAATTTCCTGTCCATAAAAAAGGAAAATTAAAATTATCTTCAGCATCAAGGTAACACATAACTCTAAGCTGAGTTGTTATGTTAGTGGTCTTCAAATTACAGTTCTTTTTGTTTACCTCAGCTAACAATGAGCCCCCTGGGAAGAAATTATGTGAAGAAGTTTAAGTACCCTCTATGCCGTCCTCCACATGTGAGTGGAGAAATTACAAAGGGAAAAAATACACAAGAGAAAATTAATGACTTCTGCACTCTTTGATTCCTGCTCTCCTACAATGGGAATGAGCACAGATTTTAAAGGTGGAAGAACTCAGATAACTTACTGCTGCTGGTCCCCTGACCCAGGAATCATTTTCTACAGAGCAGTTGGCAGGGCATCTACTGCCTCCTACAGACAGGGAATTAATTGTTACCCTCCGAGACAGCCGGGTCACATCCCCTTTAGACACTCTCACACCCCCTGATCTTACCGGTGCTCTGAAACAACCCAGACCAGCTCGAGGCCCCCTTCGCCGTGAAACTCCTTCAACCCCTCCAGGGCCCCTATCATGTCCCCAGGGGTTAGTTTCCATAGACTAAACCCATTTCGTGTCTTGAATGGTGTGGTGTCCTCTTACCCTGGTAATAACTGTGTATTTTGTTTCTATTGAAACTAAATTATGATTAGCCTGACATAATTTAATGAGACCCACAGTGCCAAATGAAGTCATTTGATGTAATGGGTGGTAATTCAATACATTCTCAGTGAAACATCAAAGATTATGTAATGGTTAATATATCTACATATGTTAGTAGTACAACCACAAGTGAGGGTGTATTTGTCTGCTAGACTATGATATACAGCTAAGAAACACTACCAACCTCCACTCTAAACGTCCCTGGATCCCACTGCCAGGGACAGAACTCTGTACCAGATGGATGACCTGACCCAACGTGGCCTTTCTGTATCCTTCCTTGTTTATGATAAAGAGACTTTTTAAGGAAGCGAAGGGTATTAAAAGAACTACATTTGGCATTCACAAAGCAATTGACACTTTTATTACTTAACATCACAACCTTATGAGGTAGGCCAGTATAAGTGCTGTCATTTTATAAGTGATTAAACCAAGACTGAGAATAGGAAATGAGAAAAATCGTGAGCTGCCCAGGGCCAAACAGAAAGCAAGGTTGGAGCCAGCTGAATTCAGAAACCTCAATTAAATTCCCAGACAAAAGAAAACGGGCAATATTTAAAATAAGTTTTATGGATTTCACTTTGAAATAAAACAAGGAAACGTTATGTTACCATTAAGTGATATTAAAATAGTCTTTTATGGCCTTGATTTTACTACCACAGCTTTATTTTCAAAATAAAGAAAATTTAAACAAGCAAACTTATTCCAGGTTTAAATTCCATTTATACACAAAAAATCTTGCATTCCTTTTGAGATTTTTTTTTTTTCCTAATTTGACTGCTATGCTAACCAATATTATGCCAAAGGGCCTCATACAAGTTGCTACATCTAAAGTGTCATTGATTAGACCCATTCTGGTTCACAGGGACATTCTCCCAAAATAGATACCGAGCATTTTATAACCCTCCTACATTTTCACAAAAGAGAATCTGGAACACAGGAAAGAATCGCTTCCCCACACACAATACTCATCTTCATCGTCATCAGAAAGCACGTGGTTAAAATTCATCTGCACATCCAGTGTGCATCCTCTCTGGTAACAGTGTGGCCCCCAGCCAAGCCTGAATCCTCAACTTCAATACCGTGCATTAGCCAGTCTTCCCACCTGGTTTTCTCCAAAACACACCTACCCACAGTCAGGCTGATGCTCCTTACACATGGGAGCAGCACTCAGCTCCCTGGCCCCAGCACTCCACAGCTTCCCATGGACACCTCCTTGCCTCCTGCACCCAGGCAACCAGCCCCCTTCCAGGCTGCAGCCCACAGCCCCCTGCAAGCTCCTAGCCCTGAGAGCCACTTGTAGAAACGTTTTCATCCCCGCATGTGCTGAGGCCTTTCCCGAGCTCTGGGTATGCTCTGGGGCGTTCAACCAAAGAGAACTGCTGCTGCCAAACATACAGCCACCTTGGGCCGCTGAGAATGCGCACAATCAACCCGCCCGCTCTCCACCAGTCACCCTGCAGAGAACATGTGGAGGGTCCCTGCGTGCACCTCTCCTCCTGCCTTCTGTGTTCTACTGAACTGCTGTGACCCCAAGAGCCCACAACAGGGATAGTGGTAGGCCTTGAACTGTTTGCTTTGCCGGGGCTGTAGGAAAAGGGTCAAGGTACCTGAGGGTCAAGGTCAGGAATCTGGAGCAGTTTTCTGACCCTATGCAGGGCCCAGGAAGCCTAACTAAGGAGGCATGAGTGAAGCCATGGCCTGGGCATGTCCACTGGCATTTGATTCGAAGAGGACCAAATGTGTCAGTAGGTGTTACTGGGAAGCACCCCAGTGTGGCTTCTGCTTCACTCCCCCTCCCCCATAGGAACATGGGGGTGCAAGGAGTTTTCAACCCATGGGAAGATGGAAAATAGAATGGAAACAGAATAGAAAATATCCAAGTGCATCGCACATAGTAAGGGTAAGTGCTACTTTGTGACAGTTGTTGCAGTTACATGTACGTGGACCCACAAAGTGTCTAAATGTTAAATGATTTATTATTGTTAGTCATGGTCTAAAACATTTGAAAGCCACTGTTCCATAGTATCTATCATATAGTAATGCTTAATACTCTATGAATTGTTGCTGAATGAACAAATTGATAAGTATGAAACAATCCATTTATCACAACTTCAAAGGTTCCAATTTGAAAAAATATAAAGTATAATGCCTATCTGAACAAAAGTAAATGGATTCTGGCTTACGCGAAGCTATGGGGGGTACGGCAAGAGAAATCTGAGTATTTCTATTGTATTTCGATAGACTTTCTCCCCAATAACTAAAATGTTTTATATATAAGGAAAATTAAAGACAATTTTGTCTAAGTTCATTTGGAAAACTTTTCCCATTCCCTGAAACTACCTACTGATTACAAAAGTTCTGCATCTTTAAAATGCTTGGTATAGGTAATTCTACCATGATTCATAAAAGATCTTTCAGAGACACCATGAAAGCCTTTGTTCAAGTTCTTTCTTTGCTCAAGATGCCTCTATGTCCTCTCAATACCCCAACCCCCACCATCTGTAAAAATCCCATTCATCTTCCAAGGCTTAGTTCAAAGGCCACCTTTTCTATGGAAGAGTTTTTTTTTTTTTAACTCAATTTTTCCTCTTTCCCTCCGCTACCACCCACCCCAGTCCCAAATATGGTCTTCTCTCTTCTGAATCGCCAGTGTTGAAAACTTCCTTTTTTATTTGTATACTCATCTCATTCCCCACTAGATAATCACATGCACAACCCACAGTTTACTCATCTTTGTACTACTTATAGCAATCAGCACCAGGTCTTACACTTAAGATTATCAATTAATATTTAAGTGAACAAATGAAAGTAATGGTTAGCCTGTTAAAAGGGATGGTCATTATTTTAAAGGCCCTGAGGAATGGTTTCTATGTCCAGCAGCTGATCAACAGCTGGTGGAGAACAGGAAGGAGCAGATGGCAAGAGAGTGGGAGGCTGACGAGAGGTGCTGTTCCTCAGGATACCTGCCCCTGCAAACTTACTGAATCCCCAGCTCTTCTGGGATCCAACTCTACCCAATGAAGCTATGGAGCCGGGTGCAGAATAAATGCCCTCACCTTGTTCCAAGAGTTCAACTCTTGCTTTAAGCCAGAAACGGGAAGTGAAATTAGAAGTAGAAATTAGGGTTACCCTTTTCAACTTTAAGTAAGGCTGAAAGGAAAAGCTGAAACAACTATCTGGACCATTTAGACTCAGAAGGCCTCCTTTGAAAAATAAGTATGGGTGTTTGGGCAGAGTGGGGGTGGGGCGGGTGCAAGGAAGTGGAGGACATGGTTCTTGAATTACTTGATTTTTTCAACAATACTGAGTTTTTCTCTTCATACTGTCTATACGGTCATTTGGGGACACTTTCTGTGACCATTAGACTAAGCTAGCTCTAGTTCAAAGCCACAGTCACAACTAATAAACCACAATTTGTTTTTTTGGAAAACAGTGCCTACCAACTGGAAAGAACTATTGGGGATTAAAATACCATTCTCCTTTGCCATTAACCTGTACCTTTCCCCACCCTCTCCAAAGAAACATTTTTTCCTAAGATGAATTAAAACAATAAGTTTTTAGTGGTGTTTATTTTAAATTTATAGATGTTTATCGTTAACTCATGTAGGGCAGGCATGGTTTGCTAAATCATGGTATTTTTTTTCAGATTTTTAATTTTAGATCAGTATCTTTTAGGGTTCTGACCTTCTCTTTCTTTGGTATTTTAACAGAACCTTAACTTACAGTCCATCAAGGTTTTGTTTTATAATTAACTTCAGAGATGCCCTCATAAACTGGGAGACATCTGCAGTACTGTCGAAAATGCACTGGATTCAGAGTCAGAAAACTGAGTTTTGAGAAGTTAATGGTTGGTTCAAATATGGCTCCTCCATTTCTAGATGTGTGACCTTGGGCAGGTTACCTGATCTTCCCCACCGTCAATTTCCCAATCTGTAAATGTAACAGATAATGTTTCCTAAGGCTGTTGTGAGGGCTAAATGAGCTAAAACATATAATGCACTTAGAACTGTGCCTGGTAAATGGTAAGCGTTCAGGCAATGTTAGTTTAAAAATTTTGCTCTCGGGGTGCCTGGGTGGCTCAGCTGGTTGAGTGTCTGCCTTCGGCTCAGGTCATAATCTCAGGGTCCTGGGATCAAGCCCCACATAGGGCTCCCTGCCCAGTGGGAGTCTGCTTTTCCCTCTCCCTCTGTCCTTCCCCCCCCGCCCTGTGCACACGTGCTCTCTCTCTCTCTCTAATAAATAAATAAAATCTTTAAAAAAAATTCTACTCTCATTTGTTTTATGGTCTCACAGAGTCCTTTTACCATTCAAAGCCTCCATTTCCTTATCTATAAAATGAGACTCCTACTACTTACCACCTCCAGGATTGTTATGAGATTCAAATAAGAAAAAAATGGATAAGAAAACATTTGACACACAGAAAGTACTCAAATGCTAGTTATTTTGGATCACTTATAAACTTAAAAATAAACCATAACACTGAATTAGAAAATATGCAAAAATTCATCCATAAACTGAGAAAATGTCTATGTTAGAAATGCATACTCAAGAAATACGGTTTATCTTTAACTTATCAGAAATACATAAGCTTTTGTAAAATGTAAATTTTACATCTGCAAACTAGAAACACTCTCTCAGTCAAGCCAAACTGTCCCACTATACTGTAACCAAGAAGGCCTACACATTTTCATAAGCCAAAGATAAATGATGCACTGATTAAATGCTGATTGCATGTACAGCAATTTTTTAAAAATGCTTAATTTTTTTCATTTTTAAAAAAGAATAAATGTACTGTCGGTAATGTAAATTTTAAGTCAATGCAACAAGACATTTATTGTATAACTGTGCTCCAGGTAACCCGGAGGATTTTGGCAACTAAGGATGCAAAGAGAAATAAAGCTTAGATCCTGTGCTGGGAAAGCCCACAGATTAGAGCTGATAATTTCAAAATATTACTTGTAAAAGTCATGAGGGGGCTTCAATTTGAATCAGCAAACTGACAAGCACCATAAAAACATGCCAAAGCAGTAAGTTCTTCCCTTTGACTGAAAAACTGTCTTTTAAAAGCAAAAGTCATTTTTAAAGCACAATTTCTATCTAGAAAACTATTAAATTTGAGCCAGAAACCAACATTTCTAAACATAAACCTATAAAATAATAGGTATCTGTAAATGAAAGACTCAAATAACCCCAGGAGCAACAAGACAGTAATTAGCAACTTTTATAGAGTAATAACATCTTTCATATTCTTTCTACACTGGCTCTTTGAAGTTTCCAGTGTAATATATAAAAGTTTTATTACATCAGGGCCCATCTTTGTGTATTTTATAAGCACCAACATTATGCAGAGCAAGGCGTAGTTACTCATCATCGGATTTTTTTTAAGAAACTGCTCAATAATGCACTAGAGCTTTGTGTCCAGTTTAGTTTGTTACACCTGGCTTTAGAAAGATAAAAGTCACTAGAAGCCTGTCACTGGAAATAATCCACATATCATCTATATAATCTATAAATCTTAAAGCAGTTTAGCTTTAAAACTGTACATTGCATATTCATGTGCACACCACTTGCAGTTTTAGACACATGTGAACTCTTTACTGAATTAAAGCAAAAAAAAAAAAAAAAAAAATTACCAGAGGCAGAACAGAGTGCAGTTAATATGCTTGTTCCAGCAGATGTTCATTCCCGTAAATATTAAACGTAACACAAGTTCCTCCAGGAATATGCGGGCAGTAATTTAACCACCTGAATAGGGCTGGTTGGAAACATTTTAGGAGATGGGGGGGTGGTTGGGGGGGGGGGGAATAAGAGGGATGCCGAAGCAGCCAATGGGATTTTTAAGAAACCCGCAGCGAGAATTAAACTGCTTCTAGCGGCGATTTACCTACAGCAGCTCCTCAACGTGAGAACGCGGAGCAACAGATCCCGGAGTGCTCCCCGGGCCGTCCGCTCCCCAGGCTACGAGCTATGAGCGTGGAATAAAGGGACACGCGGGGCGCCGGGGTGGGGAGGAGGAGGAGGAGTACAACTGTGGCGAGGTGTGAAGAAAGGGCCCGAAGGAATTGTGAACCTCGAGGAAATGAGTCTCCCTGGGCCAAGGCCTCTGGAATTCCCGCATGGAGAAACACTCGCCCCTGTCCCCGGTGTTCACTTTCCATCTCGGGTGGGAGCGGGTAGGAGACAGAAAAGATGTAGCCGCCCAGACCCGGCGCCTCCAGGCAGGAGGCTGGAGCATCCTCTAAGGGCACTTCGCAGCAGCACCAACTCCAGGGGGTCGCTAGTGTGAACCAGAGGCTCTTAGGGAAGAGGGAGGGCGCAAATGAAGCGAAGGGAGGTGAGAGGGTCTAGGGGCCGAGGGGTGGATCCCCAGGCACTAGTGACACGTTCTAGAAATCGGGTCTTTTTCTCTCCATGGCTGCGCTCTGCCCCCCGGCTCCCCAGATCACCAGCCCCTGGGCTGGGGCGGGCAGCACCGGGCGAGAGGACAGGAAAGGGGGGCAAGAAGATGGGAAGGCGGCCGTCCATCCACCCGGGGGAGGCAGGAAGGAGCCGGCGGGGCGGGCGCCCCCGACCCACCCCACCCCCACGGCCGCCGGCGGCTCCGAGCCCCCCGCCCAGGTAAGGGCGCGCGGGCCGCCGCGGCCGCCCCTCACCACTCCCGCGTGCCCAGGCGGCCGGCACAGGGACTCACCACAGCGACTCGAGGTCCCATTCCTGGAGCAAGGCTAAGTCGAAGCTGTCCATGGTGGGAGGTGTCAGCGCCGCCGCCGTCGCCGCCGCTGCCGCCGAGGCTCGGGCCGCCCGCGCGCTGCAACGAAAGGCGCCGCTCAAGGTGCATCCCGGCCGCGCCTGAGCGGCCACCGCCCGCCCGCTGCCCGCCCCCGGGTCGGGCTTCCCCGCGCCCCCCGCCCCCGACTCCCGGCCCGCCGGGCGGGCGGCAGCGGCCGGCGCACTCACCCGCTCCTCGGCTCGCGCGCAGGCACACTCAGGACAGAGCGGCGAGCTCGCCGC
Organism: Phoca vitulina; assembly: GCF_004348235.1. Taxonomy (NCBI): domain Eukaryota; kingdom Metazoa; phylum Chordata; class Mammalia; order Carnivora; family Phocidae; genus Phoca; species Phoca vitulina. Next base: position 37,777,775 of record NW_022589725.1, read on the forward strand.
GCCGCCGCCGCCGCCACCGCCTCGCCCCCTCCCTCCCCGCGCCCGCCCCTCCTCCCCTCCCTCCCGGCGGCCCGGCCCGCTGCAGCCGCCGCCGCCGCCGCCGCGGTGCTCTGCGCCCGCCCGCCCGCCTCTTTCTCCTCGGGGAGGCGCGTGTGCGCGGGCGAGGCCGAGGCGCGCGCGCGCCGTGAGCCCCGCGCCGCGCCCGCCCCGC